>NC_056745.1:734137013-734362013 GCF_019279795.1 Protopterus annectens | reverse complement strand
ACATACCCTTCCTTTTATTCCTGTGTTGCGTCTGATTGTAGATTTTTAGTTTTAAACAGTACTGCTGCTTTTTTTTTATGTATGCAGATGTCAGGCCTCCTTTTCCTGTGTTGTTTCTCTCTTTATTTTTCTCCAACTGTCTCTCTGTCTCTGTTGGTAGATGCAATGATGTTATTGCATGTGTAGAAAGCAAGTACAGCCTGCTTTTGTATGTATCTGCTTATGTGCATGTGATGGCCTCTGCACCAATTGGTGCCCACCATTTTGTAATTGCATGCAGCCTGCTGTGTGGTAATTGCAGTACTCACTGGCATAGCAGCACACTGGTATAAAATGATACAGTAGGGAGGCGTAGCCCTTTCAGCTTTCCATGTTTGTGCCCCTGCTTGTTTGCTGTGGACACCATAGTGTCAGTCAGAAGGTTGGTATAGTTCCTATTTCTGAGGATATACTTGTAGTCAGTGCTTTGCATGTTGTAGTGAAACCTGACTGTTGCTGCTTTCAATGCACACTTGCCAGTGTAGTATTTTACTCAACCTTCCAAATGGGAACACAAGATACATGGGAGTATGCACTGTTTTTCTACTTAGACAACTAGCTGTCATACAACAGTAGTGATTGCAATGTATTTTTCTGCAACATTACCTGTTTGTGGACTACTACACTGTAAATAAAACATTATTAACCTCTGTCCCATTTGGGTTTCCTTTATTTGTTGCCAGTAGCACAGGCTACTCAAGACAACTGTACAAGTTCAGTACTATGTATGCCTAACTAGAAACTTGGTATAGCCTGAATAGACATGTATATTGTACTATTGTGTAGTGGTGCAGAGGTACAGAGAGCTGTACATATTATTGTGTGATGTTCATCTTGCTGAACATATGGGGTTACTGTGTACCTGTTGGTCTATGAAGGAAAGTAGTCTGTCTGCGTAGCTCCCACCTGTGTACATATGCAGATGATAGCCAGGGGTTAGCCTAGTTTCCTTTGTCTGTGCACCACACCAGTATTTCCAGCACTGCAAAATGTCATTGTCACACTTGTTTGCTAGCAATACATGGCTACATCCTTTGATATGTATGTGTTGTACTCCTACATAAGGGTATGCTTGTGTAACTCCTTCCAAATCTATTTGCAGAGTGTGTAACAGCAGAACCAATGATATGCCTGTGTGTGTCTGCATCTTCCAGGCGTCTCATACACTCAGGTTTATAATTGAACTACTTCAGGGACTGGTACATGTAAGTGAGGTACACCTTTAATATATTACAGACATTAACCTGAGACTGTGAGAGAATGAGAGCATATGTATTAATCCACCTTTTGTGATGTGCAGGCAGTGTCTACTGTTCCTTATTGACATTTTCCATTACATGTACTTCCCCAACTTTCTGCATAACGTGTATTTTTCAGTGGGTTTTACAGGGACACATCTAGGATTTGCTTACGAATCAGGGACATCCCTGTAAAGCATTCATAGTTGGGATGTATGGCCTCTGCCCTATTCGAATATGTCAGTGTTTATCCTGGTGTGATAGTGTGTGGTGTTTGTAAAGTAATACTGTAACATAATGTCCTGCTAGAATGGCTGGCTCTCTTATCACAGTCATGTCATACAATTCCACAATAACTGCTGATAAAGATTCACTGGACAAGATTTGTGTTTTGAAATTACTCTGTTCACTTTACAGTCACACATTGTAATACATGATATATTTATTACAGCACCAGCTTGCTGTATGTCTGCTGTGGCTTAGTAGTACCTCATGCAATGTTGTGTGTCCAAGGTTCGAGACTGACAGAGCTTTTATTTTTTTGCTCAGCAGAACAAGGGCCCTGCCATGCAGACATGGAAAGTGGTGAAAAAGGGGCCACAAACAGGGGAATACAGTAGGGATACCAGCTCAGGATGTGCAGGATGGGTCTATTGAAGATCCATAGCTGTCCATTTCTTTAACAGCAACAGCTGTGCATATGCAATACATTTGGGGGGACATTTGAAACCTTCAAACCCTGAGTTAGTGGTGAGGATGATGTACTACCAATTGCAATTATCAGGGACATGCAGTGTGTTTATACTGCTATACTGTTCTTAGTACATTACTCACTTCAGAACAGTTGTTGGTTTGTGTTGACATTAGCACAGGCTGCTCAAGACAAGGGGACATATTTCAGTACTGAGTATAGCTACCTACACCCTTGGTTGTGCCTGACTACACAGGTATATGTTACTTTTGGGTAGGGGTGCAGACCTGCAGAGAGCTTTATTTATTATTGTGTGGTGTTTACCTTGCTGAACATACAGGGTTGCTGTGTACCTGTTAGTCTATGAAGGCAAGTAGTCTATCTGTGTAGCTCCCACCTGTGGACATATCCAGATGGTAGCCTGAGATTAGCCTAGTATTCTTTGTCTGTGCACCACACCAGTCCTTTCGGCAGTAGAACAGTGGTATTGTCACAGTTTGTTGCTAGCAGTGCATGGCTACATCCTTGGATATTACTGTGTTGTACCCCTACAAAGGGCAAGCTTGTGGAACTCATTCGAAAGCTATTTTCAGAGTGTGTAACAGCAGAAGAGCCGATATGCCTGTATGTTTCTGCCTCTGCCAGGCCTCAGATACTGTCATGTATATATTGGAACAGCCTCAGGGAAAGGTACATACAAGTGAGATAGCCCTGTAATATATTACTGACATATTTCATTTGAGACTTTGAGGGAATCAGAACATATGTATTACTACACCTTGTCTGACGTGCAGCCAGTGTCTACTCTCACCTATTGACATTATTCATTACATGTGATTCCACACTTGTCTGCCTACTGTTACTACATTCCACACAGAGTCAGAGGGGCACAGCTAACATATGTTTACGACTCAGGGCCATCCCTGTATAGCATTCACAGTTGTTAATTCAGGTGTGTGCCGTATTCAGAAAGGCCAGTGTTTCTCCTGCTGTGATACCATGTGGGGTTTGTAAAGTACTACTGTAACATAATATCCTGCAAGAATGCCTGGTTCCCTTTTCACAGTCATATCATACCATTCCACATAACCTGCTGGTAAATACCCACAGAACAAGATTTGTGTTATGGCATTCCTATATTCCCTTTACATTCCCTCATAGTAATGCATGATATATTTATTACAGCACCAAGTTATTGTATATCTGCTGTGGCTCATTGGTAATTCATGCAGTCTAGTGTGTCCAAGGTCTGGGGTTCGAGACTGACAGGGGTATTTTATTTTGCTGATGAGCAGACTACAGGCCTTGTCATACAGAGTGACTAAGGCACTTTTAAGCAGTTGTAAGCGGGTTTGCGTGAGTTTACGCAACGCTTATCTACGCTTAGCTAAGCACACACAAGTGCACACCAGCTGACTGCTGCTTAAAAGTGCTTACTCCCGCTAACACCCGCGCTAATTTCTTTTAAAGAAAAGAAAATGGGGTAATAGGAAAGTGGTGAGAAAGGGGGCACAAAGAGGGTAGGACAGTAGGAAAACAAGCTCGGGATGTGAAGGAAGGATGTAGGGAAGGCCCATAGCTGCCCAATTCTTTACCAGCAACAGCTGTGCATATGTTAGAAATTTAGAGTGAGATTTGAAACCTTTCACCCCTGAGAGAGGAGTGAGGACAACAAAGTATGTTGTACAGCCAATTGTAATTATCAGTTTACATGTCCAGCAGACATGTGTGCAAAATGGGCAGCTATGTATGGGGCATAATTTTTTTGTGGGTACAGATTGCCCTTTTTTTTTCAGGTAAGAGTGGAATGTGAGGTAAAGGGAGTAGGAATATTGGGGGAGGTGGGTTGGGGAGGTTAACAGACAAGACAAACAAGACGCATACCGGGGCAGAGTATGACACATGTGGTGGGTAAACACAATTGACGGGACGGATGTTTGGTTATCGCAAGCCCATGAGCCCACAGATGGCAACAGTGAAATTGAGATCCCCACCCATGGGCAGTTACCACTGCACCTTCACAGCTCAGGCTGAGTCTGTGCTGTGGGCTGGATAGGAGGGGCAGCACACCCGTGAGTTGTGCCACTCTCGCCTCAAGCTGGCGTAGGGGATCAGTCACGGAATGCCTGATCTCACTACGTACCACAGACCGGACCCTTTGTAGGGTGAGGGGAGGCTCTCCTCCGGCCACACTTGCAGAGGGGGGGGCAAGCCACATCCCCTGCAGTGCTTCCACCTGAAGGTGGCACAAAGCCACCAGAGGAGGAGGTCCCGGGCTGGGCACTGGTGCCAGGTGCAATCACCAGCTGAGGTGGGAGAGGTGGGTCCACTGGGTCCCACCTTCCCAGTTGTTCTATGTTTAGCAGTATTTAATGGCATTTTGGGTTAGTAACAAACAACACCATTCCAAATTAGTTGTAACAGCATGCATTAGTATTCCCATTAACCAAACACACATGAATTCCAAAAGTTGAACAGCAAGCATAACACATGCATATTTAGAACAACAGTGGACATTCCAACAGCATGCAGGGTTGATTGGTGGCAACAGGCCATCAGGTTTGGATATGTGAACAGGGCACATGCATCAACATACATGAAGATATGTACAAACCAACAGGACAAATGTCCATAAGAATTAATTGTAAATACACATACCCAGTTTGGTATCATTTGTGAACATAAGTTAGGGTGGAAAAATATTACATTAACAACTTAAAATTCCTATACGTATACTGTACATTCCTACTAGATGCAGATATATATCCCCTACATGTATTAGCACAGTTTCCTGTATGTAACCTTAGAAATGTTGGTGATGGAGATGTTACTGCTACATTAATATACATTCCATTTGTATTCCTATATGTTCATATCTGGCCATGTTCAGGTAAAGTATCCTGCTACATTTGAACAGTTATGTACAGTTCTAGCAACACACTGACATTTGTGGGTTCACAAGACAAGTTGCTCATGTACCGGATTAACATGTACATACTATACATGAAACAGTTGAGGACTATAAATATTCTTCTGAGATACTGGCATTCCCATCAGCCAGTTTATATATACAGTAATTGTACTAATCAAGTCTAATTTACTGCATTTTTATACTTTATTAAAATGTGAACAGTTATTATCTTTTTTCTTTATCTTTTTTTCTCTTTTACTGTAAATGTATCTGCATTTTAAACATGTATTTCTTTGATGTGAATTTATTTTAACTGTTTGGAGCTTATCTCCCCGGGCCTCTACTGAAAATGGACATATATCCAGCTACACTAGCCTGGTCAACAAATGTAAAATAAAAATAAAATAAAATAAAATTTATATGGGCCCAGGTGGAAACTCTATTTGAGACTTGTTTAATCTTTATTAATGGATTACAATACTCTTTTTCAGGCTGCATCACTTATCTGATCTTAGAATACTAGCAGAATCTTTATTCTAGGCTTAGTTGACCTTTATTACTGGGTTACAACACTGAACTCTTTTACAGGCTATCTCATTTATATTCTATAATAATACCAGCTGAATAATTACTAACCTACCTGGTGGCGCAGCCTTAGCAGCCTATCAGCATAGGCTTGCCGATTCGCGGCAGGAACACCTGCAGCTGTAATATAAATGAAGGGATATTGGAACATACCTCTCCATACTATAGGCTAGAATAGCAGTTCTTACATACTTAATTACATGGATACTTACTCAGTAGTGGGGCATTGGGCATATGACAGGCCTCCTGGATCCATTGGTTCAGTTGCTCCTCCTTTCGTCGCTTCAGGTCCGCATGGTGATGACAGACCTGCTCACCAGTCCTGGGAATGCCTGTGGCACTGGTAAGATCATGTGCCAACCATTTCCATGCCTCTGCCTTATATTCTGCCCATTGAACCTGGCCCTGCATGAGTCGGCCTTCATGATGGTGGACTAGTAGCCAAACCATATATTTGGACTCCTCAATGCCCCACCTTTGCACTCTAAAGCGATTACCCTCTCCAACGCCTGCCATCCTGACTGCAAATGGGTACCACAATCAGTTATGGTGTGTATTCCCACCTATGGAGCTTATATATGCCGGTTTTCCCGCACTTATTTGTGATTGGCCGTTTTGGACATTTATCAGCTAAGAGCAAACAGGCTTTGTCATGGTTATATTTTCATTCATTCCTATATGTATGGTAATACTGGATTTCTAAGTACAACTGTCATGGCTTAGTGGTTCAGTACTTTGACTATGGTGCACAGTATCCTGGGTTTGACCCTTGTCATTGCTTTTTTATTTTACTACTATCTAGACAAGCTAGGAGGTGCGTCTGTGTAAAGGCGACTTTGCTACACATCACCCAACGTTGTCCGATGGTAAACTGGTTGACGCGCTGCGCAGTTCCGTGCAAACGGCTTATGCTGGGTAAAGCGTTATTTAGCTATGAGCAGTCATATTAAGCTGGGTTCAGCGCTGTTTAGCTACGGGCACTCATATTAAGCTGGGTTCAGCACTGTTTAGCTACGGGCACTCATATTAAGCTGGGTAAAGCACTGTTTAGCTATGGGCACTCATATTAAGCTAGGTAAAGCGCTGCTTCGCTACGGGCACTCATATTAAGCTTGTTAAAGCGCTGCTAAGCTATGGGCAATTATGATCCTTTTTATATATACATAATATAGGTTGTGTTCACAAATACATGGGCCATTTCATTACATTTTACTTAAATTATATTTATATATGTCAGGGAATTGTTTCATACTTATTTAAAGAAAAATGGAGAGGGATGTTGTGGGGCTTGAACCGTGACTACCTCCTCTTTGGGCGACGTCTCTACTGCCTCACTATTGCTACTTGGCTTAATTTGCCTATGTAGATCTTATGTGCTTTTCAATGTCATATCTGCTAACTGTGGCTGAGCGAAGGGCATACCCGCACAAACGAACACAAATGCAGACAAACATATTGGAAATTATAAAAAAAAACATGAAACGGTTATTTTTACATTTTAAATATTTTCACTATGGTTTAGTCTGTGGGGATGTATTCACACTATTGTGCTCATAAGGAGTCATTCCCTACCACTGGACTTCATCTTCTGTACTACAGTATAGTGTATTATCCTGAACTGAGAAATAATCTCTTACAGACATATATTTATTTTATTTACATGTATTTTATTTATTACTTTGTTGACCGGGTTAGCTTCACTTAGGCTACTGACCTCTTTTAAGGGGATACCTAAGGTGGTATTTATACTGCTAGGGGAAATTTGGCCAGGGTATTGGGGAACTCCTCCTACTATTTTCAATAGGTACCATGGGATCTATTACATCCACTAGAGCTATCAGTAACTCAAGCTGATTGGACCTCAGGCCAATGTCTCATCCAAAGGACAACACAATCAGAAGTGTATCCCCCATGCTGCATTTACCTGGTGTGGGAATATAACCCACAGTCTTTGGACCCAAAGGTGAATGTGCTACCTGTTGAGCCACTAACATGATTTACTGGTAGCATATTATTATCATCATGGTTTACCATGCTTCATTTAAATATGATTATAGTCAAACCATAGAACTAAGAACTGATAAAATTAATTTAAAAATAGTGCTGAATAATTTACCACCTCTTTATTGGTGTGCTTGACCTGGAAACCACTGTCTTACCAGTATTCATAGTTGTAATTTCCTGTACTGAAGCCAGCTTTAGCCACAGTCTACCTTGTTGCCAGTCTAGGCCAATCAGATCTCTGATCCCTCCTAGGCAATGGCCCAGTAGGCAAGAGCTGAAGGCATACACATGGGAGATGAGCCCTTAATGTTCCTCTTATCTGGCTCTTAACAGAAGTTAAGGGCCAGATAAGAAGAACACTACAGGGGCTTATCTGTTCATCATGCTATTTGTAGACCTTTGACACTGAGAATGTGTGTACCTTTTGTTGCCATTTCTTCTGCATTTTACATAAAGAAGTATTATTTGCAGTGTCTTCTTTCAGTACTGACAATATGGACTCGTCACTTATAGTATGTGGTTTCCATTTGGTTTACTATGTAACTATCTGAGGTTTCCAATCTATCTTTCCATTTTCTGATAACCAGCTTTATCCAGTACAGGGTTACAAGGACATTGGAGTATTTCTTGGCATCCAGTGAGTGGAAGGCATTGAAACCCATTCTGAAAGTATGCTAGCCTAATGCAGAATGTACAGTGTTTTACTCTCATACATTACATACACACTTATAAGGAATTTAGGTAAATGTCAGCTCACCACTGCATTGCCTTGTGATGTGAAAAGGAAAAAAATAAACAAATAAAAATAATGGGGTACCTATAAAAAACAGCAGATGCAGGGATGAGATGCATACTCCACACACAAAGTACTCCAGTTGAGAATCAAACTAGAAAACCTCTTACTGTGAGGATACAGTGTTACTTGGCACTGTTCTTTGCCATCCTCTCTGTTGTTTCTGGTTATGAATTTTCTATTGATTGCTTTCTAAGATACACAGAGGAATAACTGTAATGTTGATTATAGAAAACAAAATCTATACCATAAGTGTGTATACTGAATACCAGAGAATAATTAATTAGGGAAAATAAGGTGAGTTTAGTTTCTTAGACTTGCCAACTTTCCTACTTTCTGCATTATTTTCTTTAAATGTGTGTTGCATTTTGTAATACAGAGAGCAACAAAACAGGGGTGCAACATATGAAAAGATAATTGTTAGTGCTGATTACTTAACTTTTAAGCTTTTTATATGTTTGCAGAATGCAATCCGTATAGATATATGAGTAATGATTTACAAAATTAAATTAATTTAGTTTACAGACTTATGTACCTATGACTTTATTGTAATCGTCAATGGATAGACAAATTCAAATATCTATAGTATGTGGATTTGTGATATATATTGTATGGACTGAGTGATAGTGAATGTGCTGGTGGGAAAATGTACTATATTTACTTTTCTGTAGGACACAGAGGCTCCTAAACATGAAATGAATTCCAGAGGTGTTTATTAAGATCTATTATGAATATTTTGTATGTGCTACTTATCTTTTACGATGCACTTTTATTTAGAGTTCATAGGTTTCCAAGTTACTGTCTTGCAGTTTAATGTTTGTAGGAGTTATCAGTGCTGTGTTCTTCTTATATGTATTGAATAATCTGTACAGATGAAGTAGTGCAAATAATTGAGTTAGAAAAGATCACTATGCAGTTTTTGCTGTGATGGATTATATTCTCTTTTGCATGTTAATATTGTAGGATGCAAAAGTTACAAGGGTATTCAGGAAAAAAAGCATAACATTAATGCACAATTGTAACTAGCAGGATGATCTAAGTGTAATGCAGCCTGCTGGGGATTAACTATGCATGCTTGCTGACACAAAGTAGGAATGCTGGGAACAGTGCTACTTAAGAATCTACACAGTCACAAAAATGCAGTAACCAGGCAGCTGAACCATCTCAACTATGAGTGATCATGTGACCTGGGGGGCATCATCATCATCATCATCATCATCATCATCATGCAGTTAGGATGTCAGATAGGAAGGTATAGAGAAGGAAGCAGGGGAGACAAAAGCAAGCATATAACAGAAAGACTGACAGGGTGGTTGATGCTCATAGTCAGTGGTATGATGCAGGGTGCCATTTAGATGGCCAGAATTCTCAAGCACGCATATGTGACCTCAAAGCCCATGAATGGGCATGATGGGCAGTGGGATAGTATGATAGCCATGGTCTTTAGTGTGATGCATAATGTAAGTAGTGCAGACAGACTCCTCAGATGAGTATACCTTATATGGTCTTCCTGCCCATGCATAAGCAGTAATGGGCTTTGTAGCTCTGAACAGCGGTGATAACGTCACGTTATCTGTATGAATAATAGACTAACTCACCTTGCTAATATATTATCCATTCTACAACCCCCATTTTAGCATAATAAAAAATGTGGCTGCCATTCTATGGGAGACCATGTTACAGTGAGAAATGTATAGGTGGATATCAGAGTGCACTGATATATATAAGATGGGTCTACTTTGTTTCACTGAATCTCATTTCACTGAATTTCATTTCACCCTGACCACATCGCTGAAAACACAAATAACTGAAAATTAATTTCACTGAATCTCATTTTACTGAACTGCATTTACTGTAGTATATATGGCACTGTGTAGAGTACTGTAAGGCAAGTAAAAGGTATATGCCATTTTCCCCACTGTAGTGTGATCCTGTAGTTAGCATATATAATTTGGGAGGGTTGTGGGGGGCACAGCTTGTTTGTTTTATATTGTATTTTACCAAAAGCTTCAAAACAATACATTTTAAATGGATCTATATCATATGTGAGAATCGCACAAATTGCGAACGCTCATAATATCGAAAGTACCGGAACTCAAACTTCCTTTTGTGAGGGGCTGTACCCCCTACACCCCCCGCTAAATATATATTCCAACTCCGACATCGCACTACAGTGAGGAAAGGGCAAATAAAAGCACTTTGAGGTCCGGTATGTTTGATATTATGAGCATTCGCAATTTGTGAGATTTGCTCATATGATATAGACTCATTTTAAACAATAGACATGCATAGTTACAGCACCAATGGCTAACTCTCTCCAGAAGACAATATGTACTCAAAATAATTGGGGGCCTACAACCCCCACACCCCCCCAATGTGGGGGGTTGTACCCCCCACCCCCCTAACTATATATATTAACTCCAGGATTGCACTGCAGTGGGGAAAAGGGCATATACCTTTTACTTGCCTTACAGTACTCTACACAATGCCATATATACTAACTGCAGTTCAGTGAAATGAGATTCAGTGAAATGAATTTTCAGTTATTTGTGTATTCAGCGATGTGGTCGAGGTGAAATGAAATTCAGTGAAATGAGATTCAACGAAACATAGTAGACCCATTTAAGATAGATACAGGATAACTAGTACTGGACTTCAGGAATGCAGTAACCACTCATGGGCATGCCACCCACAGAAATTAAAACACAGCAGTAGAGTGTGTATAGTAAGACTTCTAGGGCATGACAAGGAATTGACAGGCTAGGGGAGGCTCAGATCTGACAGGGCACAGGGAAGAAGCAGGACAAAATGCAGTCCTGTAGGGGGTTGCACATAAAAGGGCAGGATAGGTTACTGCCTTATGGGATGTTCCACCTGACAAGGCACAGGGAACTGGCAGGAAAGGTGGAGTCCTGCGTGGAATTTACCTGGCTGGGCACTGGGAATATAGGCAGGTAGGTTTATGGCCATGAATACCATTGAGAAGCTCAACAACATCCCCCAGAGATAATGGGATTTTCTTCACATATCCCAGGTGAAAAGTTGTGATCACCCATCTAGTCAATCAAGCTGTTTTTTTAAAGGTTGCTAGGCAAGTACTGTTTGATATGTAAGGAAGCCTGTTTCACAAATAGGGAAGACACAGGGTTAGGTACCTGTCATGCTATTTGGTGATGCTAATGTGGTAGTATTGGTATAGGTCTCTAGAATAGATGTTTACTTTACCACTGGTTATGCTTTGGTGAAGGAGTTTCAAGAGTGCTGGGTCATTCATAGCACAGAAAGTTAAGCAGCGATTTCCCTTCAGGAGTCTATATTGCACTGAGTAGTGGGACAGAGCTTTTTTATTGTGTCACAGAAGTTAAAGGTACTGAGACCTAAAATCTTTTTGGTGAGAAAATGCTGACATTTCTGAAGCTGGTTTAGATGCTTGGCAAGGTATATGCTAAAGTGGGCTCTATATTAAATGATGGGTCTAATATGGGAGGGATAAATTGGGACTTTAACTTCTATGGACCTTGAAAAGATACCATGGATGATAAATTGTACAAGGTAAAATAATAAGGTAAAAGGATTTTCTAATTACCACTGGAACATAGTGGTTATGGGAGAGTCTGTTATCATGCTACGTCTGTATCTAAATCACTCCCTCCCTGTATGTCACTGCTTGCCATGCTATTTCACTTAATGCACTGTACTGTTTGTATCTGAGTACCCCCACCATAATTACAAAAGTTGAAACTGTGTATGTCGGGCACTGCTGTATCATGCATATACATTGGAAAGTATTTTTTAAAAAAACTTTCTCTTATGTGAAAATCTGTTTTAACTGTTCATGTTTTTTCTTCTCTTTTAGTAAGCAGTGTGTGTGTGTGTATGTGTGTGTGTGTGTGTGTGTGTGTGTGTGTGTGTGTGTGTGTGTGTGTGTGTGTGTGTGTGTGCACGCGCAAGCATGTGTGCATGTGTGAGCATGCACAAGCAAGTGCACTGTGTATGTATATGTATGTATATATCTATGTATTTTGTATATAAAATATGTATTTTATTATCCATATTATAAGAAGCACAACAATAATGCATGATATAGAATATATGTACATATGCCAATTAATGTTGTATTATTTATTTCAGGAAAATTTGTCTCATTTCATCTTAACTACCTAGTATGGATATGTGATGGCATATATTCAGTCATTCATTTATGTGTGCTAATTAGTTAGTGTATTGCTTTGGAAATGTTCCAATATAGTTAAGTGCCAGCATTATGAAATGCATACTTGTGTTAAAAACAGCTAAATGTTTCAAGGTAAAATATTTATAAGTTACATAAAGAATAGTCTTACATCTCTTTTTCAATAAATAGAATATTGCTTTCTACAGAAGATGTTGACTACATAGGTGGCAGTTACCATTCATAAGAAAAGGACTAGAGATGTAACAGAATTATAAGCTTGATGTCTTACTAGATAAAGCATTGAAAATACCTCAATATGGTATAAAAAACAGGCTTCATGTGCTAGGCTCACGATTCTTTGTGGAGATGGTTTTCTCTTCAGGTCACTTCATAATCCCAATAATTAAAACCGCTAAACTCTAAAGTGAAAGTAGTTGACTTGACATGGTTTTCCGTGCATAGAAAATTAAAGTTGTCATTTACCAACCGACAATGGAAGAAACTGCAGGATCGAGTTAGTTATGAGTCAGAATAACACAGTCATACTGCTTTACAGTCATACCTTAGAGGTCAGAAGAAAGTGATACAGCTAAATGCTCTGCAGTGAACAATTTGGAAGTAGTAATAACTGAATTTTGGAACTTGACTAAATTATTTACAGCATGTCTAAAATGCTAGGAAGTGATTGGGGTAGATGGTATACAGTTTGTACAATCAGTAGGTGGCTGTCAGACATGTTTAATGTTAAATATTCAAGATTCAAGATTCAGGAAAAGGTGGCAGAAGAAGCAAAACAAATTGAGCAGCTGGAACAACAGTTTATAGGAATGGAGCAGATGGTAATGAAACAAAATCTGATATTCTGTTTAGTCCTGGACAATGAGGAAGGGTCATATTTAATGGAGAAAATGAAGAAGGGCTGAATTTCATGGACTTTATAAATACCAAGATGATGAAACAGACAAGTTTTGCAAAAGATTCTTTGGGGATTGTGACAGTAAAGTACTTACCAACACCAGAGTCAGATGTTAAATATGAGAAATATAAAGTTATAGTGACTGTTTTCCTGACATTTTGCAAGAAGAACAAGTGCTTTGTTAGCTGTGGCAATCTGATAAAAGGTTATCAGTGACTGGCTGACCTGTGTATTCTGAGGGTAATTATTCTGAGGTGACTAAAACATTGTCTGTGATTTGTGGAAACAATAAAAGAGTATATGAAGAAAGCTTAAGTACAATTTGACATTTCTTGTTACTTTGATGGTGTTTTAGATTGGTGTCATGTTGATTTTTGAAAATCCTGATGGAGTAATAGCAAAAACAAGGAACTGTTGTTTTGTGCTAGTGAGTCACAAGTTAGGCGAGAGGAGACAAGATGGTAATACTGAATTATATTGATACTGCTAAGGAGACAGAGGATGAGTGCGAAGACAATGTGGATTCAGTGGTGAGAAAGTGATTGTTTTTGTATCAAATCCCAGGAAAAAGATGACATGGGAGGTAGGATGCTTCTACTTGAATGCACAGGCTATGCACTAGGGATTTTTTCAATAGTGTTTGAGTTTGCTAGAATGTTCATTCAGTATACTGTTAGAAAGGTAACCTTTGTCAGAGGTTATCTGGTAATTGATTACTTCCTACTCTATAGATATGATCAGTAAATGTGTGTATTACGTTTTGAGTTGACATTTATTGAGACAGTGTAGACAGCACGGCATTTGATAAGATAGGAGCACCATATGAAAATGTTAATATTATGTTTGAATTGAACTATGGTAAAGTGCAGCCATATGATTAAACATTTAAAACACTTATTGAAGCTGTTTAAACACCATAAAATATGAGGAAGTATTAAGCATATGACAAGGTTAACACCCTACTTGAACTGCAGTATGGTGAAGTATTAACCTTATGATTAAGGAGTTCTTATAATCATTCTACTGAACAATTATGACATATGATCATTCTACTGAACAATTATGATATTTGTCAAAGCTAGCTGTAATATCACAGAATATGGTAAAGTATAGATCATAGGAAAAGACTAACATTTGATGTGAACTTTAATATAGTGAAGTATTAATCATATAAATAAGCATTTTTGAACTATGCAAACTATTATACATGTTATGTTTTAAAATACAAAGTTCAAAAAGTTACCTTTCTTTTTACTGTTGTTAATTAGCATTTGCAACTCTTGGCCTTGAGATAATAGTCATAGGTTTTATTTGAAACTACAAATATGTTGACATGTTACCTATATGGAACTATTAATATTTGTTTTATTTTAAAGGGAATACCACTAATTATATGATGGAATAATTATGTGGGTTGAATAAACACTGCAGTACAAGGTGAAGTATATTTAGTATGGAAGTGATACAATTACAAGAGAAAAAAATGGGTAACCATTTAAACTCTTGGGACTCACATTTCTGAGACCCAAATTTTAATAATCTGGGACTTATATATATTAAGTTTCAGAGGACCATTTTGAAGAATATTCCCTTTACTCTGAGGTATGGCAATCTTGGAGTTAGTATATATAAATTCATGGAGTTTGGGGTGCTTGCCATCCTTGCAAAAAAAAAAAAAGAAAGTTTTAAGGAGAAGAGCTGTGCCCAATATTTACTCCTTTTCTGTATTTTCAGTCTTTTTTCTGCCTCTTGGGACTCAGCAATGCAAGTATAGAGGTTTTAATAGGGAGCTGAAAAACTACCAAAATGTGTGGAGTTTATGGCATAAATCTAGGCTTTATGTCTTATGTCAGTGTCAGTCGCTCAACAGGTAGCACACTCACCCATGTTTTTGGAAGATCAGAAGACTGTGGGCTCTATTTCCACTCTAAGTGATTGAATTTCTGACACTGGAGTGCAGCATTAAGACAGTGTTGCATTCCTGATTGTGTCATCCTGTGGATGAATTTTTAAACTGAGGTCTTATCTGCTTGAGTTGGTGGTAGCTCAGGTGAGTGTAAAAGATCCCACGACACCTATCAGAAAGAGGAGGGTACTTTATTTGTACATCTTATTTTCCATCTTAACAAATTATCAATTATAAAGTCCTCACAATAGCCATATTCATGTTAGTACTAGCAAAAACATCATAAATTCATTTAAACATAAATTCCACACATCCTTTGTTCTCTGACATTCAATAAAAAACTGACTCATAGTCTGTTCGACCTTACATAACTTACATAATCTATCATGCATTTGTTCATACTTCATTTCTGCCTTGTAAGACAAGTTTTGAATCATCAAATGCCAGATAAAACCATGGATCTCTAAATCCTCTTTAAATCTTTCCCTTCTATATTTTATTGATTTATTTATAATGTCACTTTTATTACCCCAGAATATCACATAATAAAAATATTTATAATATACTCATACCATTCTCTTCTTGAATCTTTAAATTCAGTTCAAAGTATCTTTTTACCATATCCTAATACTTGTGTTTCTTCTTTATTAAGTCCATCTTCCTCCACCCCATAATTTGTTATATTAATCTTTTATAATTCTTTAAAGACACCCCATTTCATCCTCCTTAATGTTTTTAAGAATGCAAAATACACACAGAGGCTGAATATACAATGCAATTAATTAAACCAATCCTCTCCATTTTTTCTGTTCACAATATAATACACCATCTTCCCTAGATTTAAGCTAGACTCCCAAATAAAATACTAAGTCTAATAAATATTTCCTAACTTAATGCATGCAAATAATTTAAGAATACTTTTTATATGATATATCAAAATGTTTCCATATGCTGATTTATTTTTGTATCTATTACTTCATCCCATGTTATATACTTTATCCATTTTACCAAATTCTACACATAACAAATTAAAATTCCGCTCTTAAAAATAAACATTTGAAGTCCTCATAAGATCATGAACTCTTACATTTATTTGTTTTAATTTTCAGACCTACTTTCCTAATATATTATTTTATCTCCTGACCACTTAATTTTTCCACCCCATACCATTAGCAATTACAATTAAATCACTGGAATAAACCATGTATAAAGGAATATTTATCTCCATCACAAATCTCAACAGCTTCCTCATATGTTTTCTTCTTTGTTCTTTGTATCATAGCATTCATAAATATAACAAATAATAGTCCACTGAAGGGACAACTCTTCTTCATCCCTCTCATTATGTTAACCTGTTCACCAAACTACCCAGTTATAAAACCTTTATTAAATGAATTATCATATGAAGACCTAATTAACCTAATTAATATTTTTTATCTTTCCTGCTTGAAACTTAATATTAAACATTTCCATTTGGCAAACTCTTTCATAAGCTTTCTCTATACCACACATTGTATTTTTGCTCTACTTCCTTCATTTAATATACTACCTATAACCTCTTTAACAATGAGTATCATTTCATTTGTCTCTTTGCCCTATATCTCATATATTTGTTCATCTGGATTATACATCATAATCTTTCCAACTCTAATTTGCATAATTTTCATTGATATTTTATAATCAACACTATCCAACATTAACGGTCTCCAATTTTTAATATCTCTTCTATAATATTTCTTAAAATAAATTTTACTACACCCTCATAGACCCTTTTCATCAGATATACCATTTTACAACCAGTAATTCAAAAGCTGAACAAAAATATTCTTTTTTTTTTCCCCCATCCATTTTGTTATAAAAAAACATAATGTATACCATCAGGGCCTGGCATACCTGACTTCTTAACTTTGCCTAAAACCTCATCCAGTTCTTTTAATTCTATCTTTCTAATCATATTATTACTTTCTAGCTTACTTATTTTTAATATGCCAGCCAACTTTTCCAGTGCCAGCAAACTCCTTATATAAGTTTGAAACATCTTTTATAATGTCTTCCAAACATGCCCTTCATTTCCTATATCACACCTCCATCCCCTGTTTTGATACTTGTCATCCTGTCACTGTCTTTTTAATATTTCTTTCCACAAAAGGTTATCTCTTCTGCTCATCCTTTGTACAGTAAATTTATTCCTATGCAATAATGTTTTTAGTCTTATCAATTTTTCTTAAGATATTTCTGTTTTCTTTTTCATCCAAAGTTCATTATTACCTACCAAACTATTCTCAAAATCTTGCAATAGCTTACTGTAACTTATTTTGTATTTTTGCAAATATGTTTCCCATTACCAAGTGTTCTTTTTTATAAGTTTCCTTGTATACTATCCACCATTGTTACAAAGTTTTATAAAAAGGTCTCATTGAACAATGATTTTTCATTAATCAGTCCATCTCAATCATATTTTTCCTCTTTCTTCATCACCCATTAATACTTTAATACCCTTACTATTATTTATATATCATTCCTTGTTCATTATCATTGAATTAATAAAAAATTGGCTGAGAAAAAAATCTTATCACATTTTTCTTCCATTAAATATTCAGAAAAAAATAACATAATCAGTTTCAAATTTTCATTTGCTTATAGATGCATTCTTTCCTTTCCCTGTTGTAACTGTCCCATTTTTATAATCTGTCTGTATGTTCTAACATCTTTCTCCATTTTCTCATAACATTTTTTTAATTTACCATTAAAATTACCCCTATTATTAAAATTTTTGGTATCGCATACTTTTTATTTTCTTGAAAAAGATTTTCACTTTTCTTTCATTTTGGGTCTCTCTCTTTCTATATATATATATATATATATATATATATATATATATATAGATATACCTACTTATTTATCTGTGTGTATATATATATATATATATATATATATATATATATATATATATATATGGATTCCATACACTAGATCGAAGGTTCACTACTTTGAAATAGTGTATGGAATGCACACTGCAGCGAAAGTGCACTTAATCGCAAGTGCACTTATGTGAAGTTCAGTACAACGAGCGGGCATTGTACTGAACTTCCATGCAGTACTCATGGACCTTGGGGATAGGACACGGGTCATGGTAAGGGGATAACCCGTAGGGCTATCCCCTTACCATGACCCGTGCCCTAACCCTAAGGTCCGTGTCGACTGCAGTGCAGTGAAGGACATAGCAATGTCCTCCACTATGGTGCTATAGTCACGAACCTTAGGGTTAGGGCATGGGTTAGGGTAAGGTGATAGCTTTACTAACTATCCCCTTACCCTAACCCCTGCTCTAACCCTAAGGTCTGTGAGTATCACACCATAGTGGAGGACATAGCTAGTTTTTTGATGTCCTCCACTGTGCTGTGGTACTTTCGGTGAAGTGCACTTTCACGGAAGTTCACTTTCATTAAAGTGAACTTTCACATTAGTGAGGCTTCCTATTACAAATTTGAAGTTGTGAACTTTCGTTCTTGTAAGAGGAATCCATACATATACATGGGTCCCCTTCACATGGTCGACATTTCACAATGTTGAAACCCATATGGCCAAGACCATATGATCAACATTTGATATGTTGGCCATGGGGAACCGGCATCTCCGAACATTGCAGAATGGAAAGATTTTCATTTCCACACTGTAGTGCGATCACAGAGTTGGTATATTAAAGTTATGGATGGTGTGGGGGGCGGACCCCCCCATGGGGGGAGGCGGAGCCCCCTGCTAGCATCTTTAAAGTTAGTGTTTTTGTTTTTTATTTGGTCTACTTGTATGTTCGAAATTTCAAATGTCGATCATATGGTCTCGACCATATGGGTTTCGACATTGTGAGATGTCGATCATATCAAGTAGACCCATATAGCTATATATATATATATATATATATATATATATATATATATATATATATTTATTTATTTCATATTATCTTCTCACAACACACACTACACATCTATCTGAAATCAGTACAATATTTACCAATACCATATAATAACGTAATACTATTTTTCTTTACAAGAAATACTACCAGAGTATATCTTCTCAAAAATTCCATCCAACCTCCTTACCCCATGTAACTTCATTTTTTGCTCATTACTTAATCTCCTAGTATCTTGCAAGCAAATCACATCACAGGCTTACTTTTGACAGTATCTAAGTATAAACATTCAAATTAGTTTAGCATTTCTTCATTTTATACTGAAACTCCACCATCATCATCATCATCATCATCCACCGCACCTCTTTTTATTAACCTCTTTGCCACTTTTAAGTTTGTCTGTCACAGTTTCATACACTTTTTCAAAATTTTCTTTAATTTCAACATTTTCAATTATATTTTTACAACTAAACCAAAAATAATATGTTTCTCTACAGTTTGCAAAGTGTTTTACAATGTCCATCCCAGCTACATGTCCCTCCTCCCCACACTGATAGCATCTCCTCTTGCTACATTCACTTATTAGCTGGTCACTAGAACCATAATGGAATCATATCTTAGGGTGACCCCAGTATCTCAACATTCCTTTTTTTTTACTATTGACTGAAATGACACTTACAAATTTCCTTCTTTACATTCAAGAACATTGACCTTTCACTCCCCATTCCATAATCCCTTTTGATCATAAAGTTTCTTACTACCATGAATTTGCAAATAGGATATTTCTTAAACTGATGTAAGTATGAGATCCAATTTTAGGGCTTTATTGTACAATACTTGGATTGAGGGGGCAATAACTGAAGATTTGTATAAGTGTTTCATTATAAAAACACCACTGGTTCTATGTTTACAGGGATTACCTAAGATCCATAAGAATCAGCTGATTCTCCCTTTCAGACCCATTGTTGAAGGGTCAGGGTGGTTCTCTGATACACTCTTTATTTATGTTGAAAAGTTGCTACATCCCATATTGGATGGGTATGATTATATACTGAGGGATACAGAGCATTTTTGAATGATCTATATATGTTTAGCAAGAGTGGTTTGTATGTTGAGGGATGTATGTTAGTGACCTTAAATGTGAGATTGCTTTTCACAGTAATTCCAAATGAACAAGGAATCATGATGGTAAAGGACTTTTTATCACACTATGACCATGCTCGTATTTAGTTGATTAGTTATTTACTTGATATGATTCTATAACACAATGTTTTTGTTTTTGATGAGCAATTTTTTCATCAGAGTTCTGGCATAGCTATAGGCACTCCATGTGCCAACAGCTATGCCAATGCAGTTCTAGCAAGGTGTGAGACACAGTTTGTTATGAAATCAAAATGGTGGTGTATATGTATTCCCTTTTTTAGAAGTTTTGTGGATGATCTCTTTTTGTTATGGTGTGGTACTGAGCAATGTTTGCATGAATTCCAGGAATATCTATATAGTGCAACCTCATTTTTGGAGTTTAATATGAAGTCATCTTATCAGGACAATAAGCTTTCAGCTAGTCTGTTTAGAAAGGAATGTTATCATCCTGCATATGGGCATCAGAATAGCATGTATTGCCCACATATATTTCAAAATGTGTAGCAGAGCAGCTTGGCCAGTTTGAGGTAGCATGTGGGAAGGTTGTCACTATTTAGCAATAAGTAGCCTCTTTTCAATTAATAATAAGATAGATGAATATATCTTTCATACAGAAACCATAGATGCGGTTAACAAGAATTTCAAATTTACCTGCTAATGAGTTTGTTTTCTTACTTTTAACTAGCTAATTCCTTACAGAATGTTCTCACTTCACTTTGTCAACTGTGTGAGATTGACTTTCTTGTGGTAAAGGTGTTTAAGACTCAGGACAATAAGCTTTCAGCTAGTCTTTTTAGAATGGAATGTTATCATCCTGCATATGGACATCAGAATAGCATGTATTGCCCACATATATTTCAAAATGTTATTAGGGGGCAAGCCATGAAGGCATCACGACTTCTCGTTGATTAAATTGATTTCGAGAAGAGTATGTGTGTTCTATGCAGTGATTTCATGAAATTGGGGTACAAACTTGAGGAAATAGAGAAGGGAATTAAGAAAGCCAGTATGTTAAGGAGTGATAGGGCTAAGCCTTTGTTTGCTATACCAGTATAAGACAATGTTAGGAATACTAGGATCAGCAGCACACTGAGAGTTTCCCTCACTTTCAGTAGTGATACAAATGCACTTAGGAACATCATTTCTAAAAACTGGCATATTTTACTTATGGATCCCTCTATATCTGAGACATTTGTGGGGTGCCCTACTTTCTATTACAAGAATAAGAAGAATTTGAAAATGCTACTTTGTTACCCAAAAGGCACCAAAATAGGCATTTTGTTTAGTTACCCACAGATGTGGGAAGTGTAATTTTTGTGATTTCTAAGTATTGATGGAACGTGTTTTCATCCTGATATGGGGAAGGAGTTTCATGTTTCTGCTTCAGCTGATTGCAATACCAATAACGTGTCCTACCTCACTATTTATGAGGAATGCTTTTCATTCTATGTTGGCAAAACAAACCACAAGTTTAAAGAAAGGGTCAGAGACCATCTTTATTGCATATGTAAGGGGAACGTGGTTAATGCCCTAGCAAAGCATGTTAATACATTTGGAGCTAACTACACTTTTAAGTTTATAGCTATAGATGTGGTGGGGACTGACATTAGAATGGGGTATGTAGAAAATTAAACTGAGTTAAGGGAGGTTAGACAGATAATCTCACTGCAGTCCCATAATGGCCATGGACTAAATGAACACATCGATCAATGCCCAGTTTTAAAATCTAGAGTTTTAACACGTATATGATATTTGCATTTTTTTTGATTTTTTTCTATTATACATTTCTTAGAAGTATGTTTTTGTTTTCTGTTTTATAGAAATTAAGTACCTGTATCTTTAAATATGTGATTCCTATGATTGGTTAGTTGTGTAACAGGTAGTGATGTGGATGTTTTATGTTCTCACTTTTGGTCTGAAGAAGCTATTTTATATAGTGAAAGCACTTACTAGTTTTACTATTAAATTTATTCATTTTTACATGATGGTTGTTTTATTCGGTCATGTTTCTCTCTGTGTGTGTGTGTGTGTGTGTGTGTGTGTGTGTGTGTGTGTGTGTGTGTGTGTGTGTGTGTGTGTGTGTGTGTGTGTGTGTGTGTGTGTGTGTGTGTGTTTGTGTTGGTTATATTCTGTGACACTACAACCTTCCACTCTGGTCAAAGGTTGTAAACTGCCATTACTCCAGATTACCTGGCTAGGGGACTCTCAGTTATTGTTCCACTGTTGTTAGAAAGACAGTCTATTATAAGCACAGACAAAATGGTGTTGTGTAGCAGAGCAGCTTGGCCAGTTTGAGGTAGCATGTGGGAAGGTTGTCACTATTTAGCAATAAGTAGCCTCTTTTCAATTAATAATAAGATAGATGAATATATCTTTCATACAGAAACCATAGATGCGGTTAACAAGAATTTCAAATTTACCTGCTAATGAGTTTGTTTTCTTACTTTTAACTAGCTAATTCCTTACATAATGTTCTCACTTCACTTTGTCAACTGTTAGCTTAATAGCCAGGGAATAATCACTGATCTTGTAATCAGAGGACAGAGTAATTATAGTTGTAGCATTTCTAAGAGAACCTGATAATGTGTGATTGAAAATAATTGCACTGATATTTAATAAAGGGTGTTTTAGGAATAGGAACATGAATATGATATTAAGAAATGTACAGCATTAAAAAATAATGACAAAGAACCCTGGCGCTATGCGCAAAAAAATGGGGAAAGGAGTTGTGGATGGATGTATGGAAGGATGGGCAATGATGTAGATAAAAAACTAAGGAGAAATTTATGATTTTTATGGAATCAGCAATATTAACAACCATTATTTAACAATGAGACGGGCATTAAAATGTGATAAAATAATAAATATGAGGTAATTGCAGAAGGACTATGGGTCATAATGAGTAAAGAATTAAATATGTTATTTTTATATTCTGCAGATTTGCAAGTATGTAAATATATAAAGATATAACTATGAGAATATTGTTGTAAATATATTTTATTTTAAAATGTACACTTCTTCCTTCTTTCTTGAATGTAGAAGAGAATAGGGTATTCTGGTGAAGAGGAGTTTGAATATGGTAACAGATAACATCAGTGTGGCTGAGAATTCTGAGTATATTGAGAGTGGTGAACTTGGTACTGAATGAGTAATGCAGTGCAGTATTTTAGAAATACAAGCTGATTGTCTAACAGATGAACAGCTAAAGAAATTTATTACAGTTGAGGAAGGTAAAGCAAGCATTTAATTTGGTCCAGTAATGGACAGAATAGAAAATAAACTGCTAGAATCCAAGGAGTTGCCTGGGGGGGAACGTTGTGAAAACACACAGCTCATGGGAGCCAGCACATCCCATGGTATTTAACACATGCTATTGATGTCTTCTAAATGCCTTCAAGCTGGTGGAAAGAGTACAGTGAAACAACCTGAAAGGGGAGAGAGTAGCTGCAGTGACTGTGAGTTGAGTCACTACAATATCATACGCTGACATTGTTAAAGATTAAAAAAAAAAGCTCAAAAGCTGGAAGCCTCAAAGAAATGTGTAGCATTTTTTTTATGTTCATTCCCACTGCCTCAGTGGCATTTTAGGTTATCCTTCAATGTAACCCAGTACTGGCTGGGTCTCAAAAGCTCAGACTCATGTCCCTGTCTCTTCCTATGACAGCTGATTGGCTGAGTTTATCCTGAGTGGGAAGCCTTCAGCTATCATGAGAAATGAGTATTCAGTCTTTTTCTGCCATCCAAAGAAGAAAATTGTCTGACTGTTCACAGCATCCAGTGCTGATTTTTCTGATGTATTGCTCAGATACGCCAAAGTTGGGGACTCCTTTCCCTCATTTTATTATTAGATTTATTAAGTCTCTATTTTTATTTTTAAAATATTTATTTTAACATTTTATTTCTGTCAGTTTTTACAGTAATTCCAGTGGGAATTTCTGCTGTGGCTTCTAGATTTGACAAATGCTTATTTCTACTGTTTTCTGAGAACATGTTCAGCATTTCTGTCAGACGTGCATTGTGTATGTGTGCAGTTATACACTTTTGCCTGCCTTTACTGTTGTTAATCTGCTTTATTTTTTATCTTTTGACAAAAATATTGCAGAATTTGGATTGTTCAACGTTTATGCAATATTTAATATATGCACAACTCTGCTCTCTTTGTATGTTTAACATTAGATTACAATTTACCACAAATGAAGTTAATTGAATATACAGTTGGGATTTTACTCTTTCTCTGACATTTAAATTGCTATTAAATGTTATTTTATGTCAGTTTGATGTGGTTAAAGTATGTGGAGCTAATCTTAACACTGTTTTGGTAAATTGGTTACTTTGGTATTTTACTTTCTATACTGGAATTGCTTTCAGTTATAAAAGAATTCTGGATACTTTCTCAATTTTTTTGTGATAATAGCACAGTTTGGCAGAGTTTAATTGTGTGGAGACGTACTAACTACTAGAAATTTGAAGTACTTATTGTGATACCTTATCCATTCCTGTCAGTTTATTATTCTGGCTGGTGATATCTCCACTGACTTGGTGGATCCTAACTGTGGTACTTCCCCATCAAATCCAGTTGACCTAAAAAGAAAAAAAAAGAGAAAATAAAATTATGTGCCAGTATACAGTTGGTGATTCTGTCAGGGCCAATGCTTGGCCCATAGACCACTTACCTTTTGTCCCACCTCTCTGCAGTGTAGCTTTGCCAGCCACTATGGAATGGCATTTAGGCATATACCTTGGGGCTGTTCCAGTATGCAGAGAAGGTATGGGAGAACAAAACTCTTTAGGTGCAGGAGTAGTCCAGAATAAGCAAGCTCTTGTCAGACGTAACATTCTGTCCCCAAATATTTTACCTAATAGTGAAGTTCAAAAGAAAAAGCAACAGAAGCTTCATCATACAGTTTATTATCAGATCATAACTGTTTATAAGGCTGATGTGGTTTCCATGGGTAAAAGTGTTCTACAGATGGCTAATTCTGATGGTTGTGCTCCCATACATGGCTCTAGGGCTAGTTTGGCTAAAGACCTATCTGTTGTTTCACAGAATAATGATGAGGACAACACTGACTGCTTAGATGACACTGAGCCCAGTCACTCTGATTCTTTGGAAGGTGAACCTGAGCTTAGCTCCAAACAAGTGTTCACTTTTCCTCAGATGATTGCTAGATTTAATGATTTTTTTTTAGGTCAGTCAGAAACTATCCCAGAGCTATGCAGGATATATGGCCTTATAGAAGATGATATTCTCAAGTCTTTGGCTATCCCCTTTATATGGCTTAGAAGACGTTTGTAAATCAGCCTGCAGGACTCCAGTATACATACCAGCAGTCCCTAAAAAGGCTCATAGAAAATATAGTTTCCTCAGATACGACACATCTCTTTTACCATTTGACTGCTGACCCAGCTGTGATCTCCCTAGCCACCTGCTCAAATAAAAAGTCCTTGGCTACATCTACTCCAATACCCACTGATAAAAAAAATATATATATATTATATATTCAGGGCAAAAGGATGTCTCTTTGTAGTAATCTAGCCTTTAGAATTTTAAATTATCAAGGCCATTTGTGGAAATTTATTTTACAATGTGCCTACAGTTTGGAAGATATTACTGCATCCTCACCTGAAGAACAAAAGTCTCATATAAGGAAGTTGTTTCTAATTTGACTCAGGTTTCAAAACATAGTATGAGAGGTGAGTTTGAATGTGCAGATACAGCCTTGAGAAGTGCTGCATCTTCTGCTGTATTAAGGCTGCATGCATGATTATGTAGTCAGAACTTCCCTGATGATTTAAAAGCCAAATTTATGAATGCACCTTTAAATTATGAATTGGTGTTTAGGCCACCTGTTAGACAAATTCTCAAACAGTGTGGAATGACAGAGGTAAATTAATGCATGGGGTATCTAGGATGTTTCTTGTACCTATGTTCTCCCCAAACAAGGTATCTTCCTTCAAGGGGCAGAACAAACAAAAATCCCAGCCAAAGAAAAGTCAGGGATCCAAAAGGAAACGGCTGGAGGATAAGTCTTCAAAACCAAACAAGAGGGGTTTCTTTCTGAAAAAAAAAAAAAATCAGTCCCTTACAAAGGAATGACACAGAACACCCCAACTTCTCTCCTTCCCTTCCTTCTTCTTCTACTCCCAAAAGCCTCTCTCTCAAACCTGCAGGCTGGCTGTAAACAGCATCAGACAAATGGGTTCTGCAAATAATTCAGAGAGGATACAGTTGGCAGTAGAGAGAAAATCTTCCCCCTGTCAGGGGAATTCCCCTCCACCCACCAGCCCAGACAGATCTGTTTCCTCTTGTGTTCCATCACATGGCAGAAGCAGTGTCATACAGCCAGTGCCTGTGATACATAAAGGCAAAGGATTTTACTCCAGAATATTTCTGATACCAAAAACGGGCCCTCCTGAAACCTGTCATAGATTTGTCCTTTCCGAACACCTTTGTAAAAGTTGCAAAGTATGAAATGTTCACTTTACAGTTGGAAGTATTCTTACTTCCAGATGACTGTTTTATGGTAGTTCTGACACATCATCATATGCCTATTGCTCTCAGTTTCAGGAAATTTTTGAGATTTGCTGTGAGTGGCTTAAAATTCTCAGTTTTCTGAATTATCCTGTGAGCTATTTACTGCACCTTGAGTATTTGCAAAGTGTTTGGTACTAGTGATTGCCTGTTGTAGAACCCTAGCCACCCACATTTTTCCATATTAAGACTACTTGCTGATTTTGTGCAGATACTGTGTCCACATGTGTGGAGTCCTTAGGTTTATAGGTGTTTACTAAGCTAGAAACCACAAGGGCCTTTTAAGCCTAGTCATGCATCCCAATTCTCTGACAAGTTCCGGTACCCTTGATAAGTGTAAGCAGAAGCTTGGGAGAGGAAACATTTACAAGCAGGGGGCTGGGAGATGAACCATTTATGTGTTACCTGTGTCCATTAGAGACTTAGGCACCAAGCCAGGAATGAATTTCCTGTTCTCTATCCAGTTGTTCAAGTTACACTTGAATTGGGTTAGGGAGGAACTCTGATTCACATGGATGAGGAGCCTGTTCCAGAGACAGGGTAGTCTCTGGGATACATACCTGTCTCTCCAGCATGTCCTATTTATATCACAGGAAAGGTTTGAGGCTTTAGAGTAAGTAATTCTGCTGCTGTTTTTTTGCTGATATGCAGGAGGTCCATCACAGTGGGGTCTAAGAATTCCCTGTATGCCAAGCATAGATCTCCCCTCTACAGCTGTAGGAGACAGAATACAGGTATAAGACTTTGAGGTGGTCTGTATAGGACATTTTACTTACACCCTGTATTCTTTTAGTGAGGAACCTCTGTGGACATTCTATTTGTTTGATATGCCTGGTTAGGTACATACCAATGGGGGTACTGTACTCAATGATAGATCTGATGAATGCTGAATACTGTGGAGCAATGACTTCCTTGGCCTTAGATGCCATACCTTTTTTATAAGTTGTGCAACATAGAATAATTTCCTCACTACTGTAGACATATGGTCAAAGGCTAGATTTCTGTCTATATGTGTCACCAAGTCCCTGTCTACTGGGTCAACTCTAAGGAGTGTTTTGTCAGTATGATAGTTACCAGGGGTGGATGACTTCCTGATGGATACTATTATGCATTTCTTGACATTTATTTTTAGTCCATGGCTCTGACACCAGTTGTTTGTCTGTATCAGCCCTTCATGGAGAACATTTCTATCTGTGTGGGATGCAATGATAGCTCCTAATTTGCAATCATCAGGAAATGTAGTCAGCCAGACACCATTGACATTGGCCTTGACTTCAGAGAAGTAAATGCCAAAAAGGAGTGGTCCAAAGACTGATCCCTGAGGGACTCCACTTTTGACTGGCCTGTTTGTAGAGGTGGACTTCCCACTTTTAACTTCCATGGTCCAGTCTGTGAGCCAGTTGACTATCCACCAGGTGCCATATGGGTTTGTACCTAGCTTCTTGAGTTTGTCAACAATGTCATAGTGAGGTATTGCGTCAAATGCCTTTGCCAGGTCAAGGTTGGCAGTTTGAACCATTTTGCTCTCATCTATTGCTTTGGTGACCTTCTCAAAAAAGTCCACTAGGATGAGTAGGCATGAACTGCCCTTGATGAAACCAAATTGGGTTGGTACCAGTGTCTGGTGGTTTACTGCATCATTATTTATCATTTCCATGATAATTCTTTCCATGGCTTTGCATGTAAGACTTAATTCTGTAGTTTCCAGGGTATGCAGATGGCCCATCTTTGTGCAGAGGGATGACTGTTGTTGTTCTTCATTCATGAGGCATGAAGCCTGTTTGGAGGCTACAGTTAAATATCAGTTCCAGATGGCCTGATAGGTCATGTTTCAAGCTATTTAGAAGGCACCCTGGGATATTGTCTGGGCCCATTGATGCAGTGTTCTTGGCCTTAGAGAGAGTATTAAGGACCTGTTCCCTAGTGATAGCAGGGGGAGTTATATTTGATGGTATTTCCTGAGTGAAGGTTGATATATATATATATATATATATATATATATATATATATATATATATATATATATATATATACATACATACACACACACACACACACACACACACACACACACACACACACACACATGAATATTAAGGCAGCAGAGATACCATTCTCATAAAACAATGCAGTTTATCGTATGAAAACATGAATCTGCAGATTTTCCCAAAACAAAAATCCTGTGTCTTAACAAAAGATTGACTAAAGTACCATATAACTGGGATACAGTCATTTTAGTAGGTCTCTCTCTGAGCCTCTCACAAACCCTCTCTTCTGTACTCCTATAAAATGAACAATCTCCCACATAGCTGTGATGTCTTTTTCCAGGTCTTCTTTCACTCTGCTCTTTGTCTTGCAGAATCATTGCCCCAAGACATCAAATCTCAACCAAAAGATGGGAAAGCAACACTCTGCATGGGTTTACCCCAGCCCTCCTTTTATATAACATTGTTTCATTAAGCAAACCCCTCTAGCTAATGCAACAAATTTTCTCTCTGCTTTTAAAGCAACATTCCCATTTCAAGGTGATAGCAGCCCTTCTCTGGCTAATGCAACAATTCTTCCTTTCCATTTTTGAATAAACACTTTTATTAGAAGTATATGCTAAAAGGAAGCACTTCTTATTTTTCTTCAACAAATCTGTTTTCATACTTTGCACACATATATAATACTATTTATAATATTTAAATTTATTTGTACATTTATTTGGTGAGTTCTACCATGGTATGCTGTTATCTACAGATATAGATCTCTATGTGTCTATCTGTTTGTCTATATATGGGTGTGTGTATGCATATCTTTAGCTGGTCTGGCAGGCTGACATACAGATTTAAGACTATGGCTGATATATCTGTACTCTACAGAGACCCAGATTTGATTCCCAACAGCTCCATTTGTCTACCGTGTGTCTCTGAGCAAGCCAATTAACTATACAGTGCTGCAAAGGTTAAACCTGAATGGGTCCATGGGGATCAGTGCTGTAGCATTGCAGCCTGGTTTAGAAGTGTATATCTCTCTCAATATGTATATATATATATATATATATATATATATATATATATATATATATGTATGTATAAGTCCACTTCTATATACCGAAAGCCCAAAATCACGAAGATGACAATCCCAAGATGAGAATCTTGAAAACAGTTAACACTGAACCACCAAAATTTAACCAGGTCAAGTAAACACTCACCCAGAACAACACAAACACTCACTGTACCATCTAAAAACCACCTAGGTGAGGGTTATGCCCCCCTTTGCCCCTCACAGCCCCCTTACTATATATACCAACTCCGTGACTGCACTACAGTGGAGAAAGGGCATTATTCCCCCTGTTGGGCAAGTGTTTACTTGCCCTGGTTAAACCTCATCAGTTCAGTGTTTCCTGTTTTATGTTTCTCATCTCAGGATCATTGTCTTCATGATTTTGGGCTTTCAGGATATAGAAGGGAACCCATATATATATATATAGTGTGTGTGTGTGTGTGTGTGTGTGTGTGTGTGTGTGTGTGTGTGTGTGTGTGTGTGTGTGTATATATATATATATATATATGTGTGTGTGTGTGCGCGCATGTGTGTGTGTGTGTGTGTGTGTGTGTGTGTGTGTGTGTGTGTGTGTGTGTGTGTGTGTATGTGTGTGTGTGTGTGTGTGTGTGTGTACGTGCACACACACGAGTGTGTCATTCATTCTATAAAATCCATTACTTTTGATGGAGTGAATGGCTTTGAAATGTAATTAAGTGTTTCATTCACTGAAATTTTAAGATAAGTAGAACATTAAATGCATGTGAGTAAGGTTAAGTATGGATTTGGAAAACCTAGCTTTGCATTTGGGAAGGAGTGTTTGTGTGAGTGTAAGCAGGTTAGGGCTAGAGTAAAGTGATGTAGTGTAATGTATGTGTGTTGGTGTTTGTATACTCAAAGCCCTACTAATGCCTGCTAGCCCTACGCCAAACCCTACAAATTACCTTTGAAAAGCTCTTTCTGTAACTACTATTTTTCAGACAAATTTAGTCTGAATACATGGTGGGATTTTGGTGATAGGATCACAAAAGGAAACTGTATGTTTTCTTTTACAATCATTTTTGGGTTTTGATTTGTTGAGTTTTGTAATACTTTGATTTTCAGAATACATCTCTAATGGAACCTGTAGAAGAAAAAAATGTATACTATAAAATATTGCAACATGCAATGATAGAGCAACTTGCAAGAGAAGAATGAGCAGAAGTAAGGGACTTACACAATAAAGTATTTGCAACCATGGAGTGTTACAAGGCATGTAGTAGAAATGCTATTGCAGCTTCAAAATATTGCAAAGCAGAATATATACATGTTTTTGTAGTCTGAAGATATTACAAAGAATGGAGTAGAGGTATTATTACAGTCTGAAAATGTTGCAAAGCAGATGAATGAACACCTAACAGAGCTAAAGAGAAGGAATTGCTTTCAGAGGGGTATATTCTAAGGGAGTGACATTAGGAAGAAATGAAAATGTACCACTTGAGCCGAATCCTAAATGTTTTGTCAAATTAAAACAGCACTAGAAATGTAAAATTCTAAGCAGTAGCTGGGTTTGAGCAAGAAAAATGCAGTAATAAAAAAATTCTCCAATATAATTAATAAAAGGAAAAGTAGTACCTGGTCAGAATTTTAAACCCATTTCTGTCAGTACAAAACAGAAACATCAAATAAGGGAAGTCTCAAGCAACATCTCCTCATTTTTTCTGTATCTGTGGACATTCCCCAAAGATCCCTTTTAGGCCCACTCTTATTTAACATTTTCATTAATGACCTACATGAAGCCAGTAAACACCAACATTATACAGTACACCAGCAACTCTTTGCTCATTGTTCTGCCAAGACACTTGAAAAACTACAACAACTAACTCATGAGTCCCTCCTTTATGTTCTGACATGGCTCAACAACCCACCATTCTTATTGAATTCCACCCCCTCCTAGCAACGTAGTCCTGTTTACACCAAAACCAGACAATAATGGCAAAACACTCTTCTCATTTACTTCTTCAACCAGCACCACAATTGAAACAGTAGCTCACAGCAAACATCTAGGAGTCACAATAGATGAAAATGTGACATTTGAGCTCTAAATAAAATAAGCTATTAAAAATCATCAAAAGCTTCATACTCTGTACTGGATAAAGCCTTACTTAACTGATGATGCAAAGAAGCACATAATAACTGCATACTTACTGCTGACTATTCTTCACGGAGAAACCATTTCTGTCAACCTAAAATCTAATCAATCTTACCTACTTGAACAGTGTTATAACAAAATAGCTAAATTTACAGCCTATATACCCACCCATTATATCCATGTTTAGCTCTAAAACAATTTAACTGCATCAAACTCCCTCATTAATTGGTGTACTCCCAAATAGTAATCACTCATACTCTCATCTCCAGACCTGGAAAGTTCTCAGGCATGGCCCACATAATGTTACAGTATACACCAAGCAGAACCATAAGTTCAGGTGATGAACATCTATTGAATTTAACTATATCCACCAACTTGGCAGGTGATTCTCTCTTCTTCTGGTATGTCTGAAAAAATCAGTGAATGTAAATCCTTCAAACAGCAACTAAAATAAAACCTGATATATACTTTGTCATGTTCTTGCTCTACTCCTAGTTAAAAATGTATGGCTCAATATAATTTACCCAGCTAACTACAGCATTATCCATTAAAACCACTCGCTTAATTTCTTTATTTTCACCTTATTCACCCCTAATCTGCATAACACACCTTTATCTCATCCCTACTCCATTCTGCCTTTCACTGCTAGGACTTGTACTTCCCATCATTCTTCTGTTGTCTAGTACTATCCACACAAAGGTAACATTTCACTGCTACAGCTTTCTTTTCTGTGTTGTACTGATAATCTTGTCTTGAATCAATCTTAAATAGTAATTTGCCTTACAATGCAAAGACTTTATACTCTTTGAATAATGCATTATATCTGAAGTGTTATTTAATATTTTAAATGTACTTCAACTAAAATTCTTGTGTTTTATTTTGACTATATTACACTGTAAAATAACTTAAAATATTGGAGCTTTTCTCCCCAGACCTCTGCTGATAATAGTCAGACTATCCTAGAAAACTAATGTTCATAAATAAAAAATAAATACATTATACAATGGATATTTCTAAGTAACAGTAAAGGTTAACTTAAAACTTTGAAATCAAAATGTGTTTTAAGTAACTCTTTTTGAAGGAAAGCAATATAGAAAAGGAAAAAAAGGTGAGAGATTGGTGTTCATTTATGCCAAGGCAAAGGGAGATCAACATAGAGAAGACAGGAAAAACAAGCAGATTGTATATATCAAGGGACAAATGACCTTGAACAGATTTCAAATACTATTTATGTTGCATAAAAATACAGAAGTTCTAAACAAAAGGAAGTGGCTATGTGCATCAGGAAAAGAGCTTAACACTGACACCACAGTATCTGCATTGATATGGGTGGAGGCAGTGCTTTCTACCTCTTGGCTGTCCGACCTTGAGGAAACCCCAGAATGAATTGCCCTTCAGATAGTTCAGCTATGTTTTTAAAATAAGCAGTGGGAACAGAACACATTTATTAGAATATGAGAAAGAATATAGCTGGGATAGTATGTTAAGTAGCCAAACACATTATCCCTACTTCTTACCCATATTGTTAATTGTTGGTGCCCAAAATTTTCAGGTTTAGTGATGGGATTAACATATAGCCATGTGGTATGGGTACACCTTAGAAATGAGAAGACTAAAGCATGGATCCTATCAAGGTTTTACTAGCTCAGAATAATGAAAGAAATTGACAGCTTCTGTGCTGGATATTCCGAGTGACAGCAGATATTCTAACTCCCATCACAAAGGTGCATTTGAGCATATTGCAATGGATATTGTGGCACCATAGGTAAAATCTGACACTGAATTTTAGTATGTTTCAGTTATTTTGGGTTGTGCAACTGAATACTCTGAATCCAGCCCATTATGTAATGCCATTACTAAATCTATTGCCAAGGGGCTATCATTATCATTTTCCAAAGTACAGATGCCAAAATAAATAATCACTAAGGGCTACAGTATCCAGAATAATGCATCAGTTTTGCTAATACTCCAAGGTTCAGCAACCAAAAAACACACTGTACCATCCTGACATTGTTGGCTTGGTGGACAGTTTTAGTTGAATGCTAAAGTCCATGCTTAGAAAAGTTATTGAGGAGGATGACAAAATACTGGGATCAGTCAGTACCATGCTTCCAATTTGCCAATAGAAAAGTGACAAAACATGTGAATTAATACATGGCAGACATCCCTAGGGAATATTAGATAATGCTAGAGAAACTTGTAAGGAAGACTAAAAAATGAAGAGTGTCTTACAGCGCTATACTAGCTAGCAAGACAAACTGAAACTAAAGATGCCCATAGGCCATAAGGCATAGAAAAAAGCTCAATCTACCTAGTAATAAGTAGTGAATATAAAGCTGTGGACCAGGTGTTGATTATGGTCCCTTAACAACAAATAAGGTTTTAGCTAAATGGCAGGACCCTTTTGAAATAAAAGAGAAAATTAACAGGGCACTCTACAGAATTAGACAGGTAAGAGAATACTGGAAGAGATATGTCATCTCCACTTCCTGATACTCTGGAAGGAAAATCCACAGCAACTATGCTGCAGTTTACATCAATGATGTTATTATACAGTCTGAGGATGGGGATTCACATCTAGCTAAGGCGTAGGATGAGACAAAAATTACTAGCTATAAATGTCCTGAAGAGCAAGGTAGGAATAACAGAGGTAAAATACCTTGGGTATGTTATAGAAAGAGGAATGGTTAAACCACAAAAAAAAAAGTAGAACATATATAGAAAATGCCCTGCCCTAGAGAAAGGAAATAAAAACAAACACACACACACACAAACACACACAAACACACTCTCACACATACATAATAAGGGAGTTTTGGGTGCTAGTAACATATTATCAAAGGTTTGCTCCCCATTTTGCCATGATAGCATGCTCCCTGACAGACATATCAAGGGGAAGATATCCCTCAGAATATAGTGGACAGTAGAAGTAGACACACTGCTTTTACCAAGTTGAAGGAAATATTCTCAAAGCCTAAATTAGGATTTATTGACTTTAGAAGGTATGGTAGGAGCAGTGGTCTTGCAAACTTTTAATGAAGAGGCACATACAGTTTGTTTGCTCAAACATAAATTAAGCAAAACAAACATAAGGTGTTCTACAATTGAAAGGGAAGGCTTTGCTCTCAAGTGGTTACTTGATCTTTAAGGTATTATGTGTTAGGGAGACAATTTGCCTAGTAAAGGATCATGCTACTCGTTTCTGGATCCCATCCCATCCAACAGACATAAGATCAATGGTTTCAAGTAGGGGTCATTTGTAGCATAGTGTAGTGCTTCTCCCTAACTAAAAGAGTAAATGTGATACAAATATGTGTAAATAATGTATATATATATAATGGGGGGAATTTAATAAAGCCTACATGGTCTTTTTTTACCATGTAGGCATCTTGACACTCTGCTTACATGAAGTAAGCAGGTTTTAGATTCAGTAAACACTGCTGGGTGACACATGCACACACCAACACATGAAGTTCTGTGGCATGTAAATCACCTCATAAGCAGGTGAATTTCATGCAAATGAGGCTGGTAGAGGGATACAGCAAGCAGATAGGCTGCTCTGCAGACCCTGTGTCAGTGTCCATATTGTACACAGAAAAATTCCTTGTGCAGGAATGTAGACAGATAAAAGGGTCTGTAAAAATGTAGATAGATGAACAGAAATAGTATACCACGAACAGATATGAGGAAACTATCCTCTGTGTGTCTAAAAAATTAAAGGAAATAAGTTAAATTAAATTTATTTATTTTTTTTTATAATCTGGGCATGTTTGCATGGTGCACCACAGTGCGCATACATGCTTTATAAAAAAAAAAAAAAAAAAAAAAAAAGGAAAAAAAAATATTATGTGACAGAAATGCTTTACAGGACCCTGCTTGGAGTATCTGCAATGGTGAATTGGTGCTGTTGCTAACATGGTAAGGCTTTGAATAGTGTAGTTTCCAGGCTATGAGCATGGATCCCTATGCAAATTAAGTGGAGTTACTGAATTGCATAAAGAGGTAATCGTGTCCGCATATCCCCTCTGTGTAGGCAGAGAACTATGTTGGCGTTTACAGAGAAGGTAGCTGACATCAGGGGAGAGTGTATCCAATAACTTCTAAGCTTATTTAAGCTTAGCTGCACCTGTTTGCGCAGTGTGCTACCATGCTGAGGGTGGCTTTCAGAGGACTGTGTGCACTAACTTCTAAGCTTTGTTTAGTTAAGGGGTGTGTGTTTCACTGTGTTTGCATGGTGCACCACAGTGCTAAGTGTATCTAAAAGCCAATGACATATTAATTAGATTTGACCCCTGTTTAACTTAAACTAGCACCATTAAATGATGTTAATGATATACTAGGCAGGTTCAATGCATCATAGGTAGCCAATCACAGAGTCAGCACCTACAGCAGAGTACTATAAAGTATGCATACACCCTACAATCTGATTGTCCCCCCCATACTCTGCACCATTGGAGTACAGACTTGGGAATTTTAACTGAGAGAATGCTAGGGGCTGCTGCAGGTCTGTTACATCCATATGTGCTAGATGATGAAGTCAGTGTTGCTGCTGCTGCTGACAATAGGCCAAGACAGAGAATGAGAAGAGTGTTCAGACCCAAAGTAACCTTCCAAGAGCTACATGAGCTGGAGATTGTAGACCACTATAGGGTGGACAGGGACATACTACAAGAACTCACTGAGCTCTGCCACCCCACTCTCAACTTAGACCCAGAGCCAACAGAGGGGAACCCATCCCAGTGGAAACAAATGTATGTGTAGCCCTTAGGATACTAGCTACTGGTACTTTCCAAAGACCAACTGGGGACATGATGGGGATCTCACAGGCATCAGCATCCAGGGTATGCCACGAGTTCCTGGATGCCATGCTACCACATGCCAGTGAGCACATTTCTTTTCCCCTCACCCCTGAGGTGAGGGCCATCAATATGCAACACTTCACCCATGTAGCAAACTACCCTGAGGTACTGTGTGCCATAGATTGCCTCATGTATACATCAAGTCACCAACCATTGAAGAGGGTAGAATCTACATCAACTGCAAGTGGTACCACTCCATCAACTGCCAGGTCATGTGGAATGCCCAGGGCATTATCATGAATGTGTGTGCCAGCAGCCCTGGCTGTTATCATGACTCCCATATCTGGCATGCATCACAACTGTACCAGATGTTTGCTAGGGGGACATACCACACGGCCCTTTACTGGAGGATGCTGGCTACACACTGGAACTGTGGACGATGACACCAATCAGAAATGCACACACACCCATGGAAGAACACCATAACGAGGCACATGCACAAACTAGGAACATCATAAGGCATGTGTTTGGGCTTCTGAAATCACAGTTCTGGTGCCTTGATATATCTGGTGGAGCCCTGCAGTGCACTCCTGCCACATGTGCACTGATAGTCATAGTATGCGGGATGCTACACAATATGATCCTGTGGAAACAGCTGCAGCAGGATCAGCAAAGGGAAAGGATACACAGCCCTCCATCAGTGCCTAGGTCACCACAGCCACACTCACAGGAGGACTCGGATGAGGAACCCCCTGATGATGTCCCTGTAGGCAGACATAGGTGTGCCCAGTACACCCTGGCTTTGGCTAAGAGACAATGCATAGCACATTCACTGTAAACCTATGACCCTAGGGACTGACACCTTACTCCTACTCAGATATATATAGTGAAATTGTTGATGCCAGGCAACCCACACAACTTGTACCTATCTATGTACAGGCTATGTACTGTTTGCATCACTCAGAGATAGCCCTGAACTACAGTTTTGTCAACTGCTGCATTCACAAGATAAACCTTTAACCTACACACTACTTGTCAGGATTGATATAATACAGTATTGTATGTATGGATCTGCTGCATTTATACAAGGAAATATAGTGGGCTTTTTGGACAGCTGTAACATCCACATGGGACTATAGATATCCAGTCTAAAAGTATGTTTCCCTTAGTAATCACTAGGTTTCATGGTTGGAATATTCACTGCAACAGTCAAGGGAGATGTTAAACAATGGGGTCACATGATATTTGGACTACTGTCTATCCTAGCAGGTTGTTCCCCCAACACAGCAATGTTCCCAAATAACTGATTTAACAGTAAGTCAGCAATGTTATATCAGCAGACCAGGCAATCTTAGGGCTGTAACACAGAATTTGATTGCACATTGTATGTTGCACATAATGCAGAAATAACAACGTACATATTTGTGCTGTTGATTGTGCTATGGATGAATACTGTCTGTCTGGCAGCCTGTGTGGCTCAGGGGAGTAGGGAGTTTAGGATGGGTAATGGTGCTGATGGTTCTAATCTGGAATTAGTCACATCTTTTGCATGTGAGATTTTATTATGTTGGTGTTTTCACAGACTGTCAGTCTGTGGGTGGTATAACATTATGCACCCCAGTCACATATTAAGTACAGTAGACAGCTGGGGAATGGCATGGACATTTTGAGTGAAGTGCAGTTCTGCAGAAGCAGGAACAGATGTCATTGCCTGTAACACTCAAAATCCTGGACTGGAGTACAGGTAGGTGTGGTCTGGAGTCACTTTATAATGACAGTCCCATTGGGCATGCCCATACACTTAGTTAAAATGAGCGCAATTCTGTTGCCCCTTCAGCAAAATGATGTGTTATGTATAGATATGTCTATACATACAGACATATACCTATACATATCTGTCTGTCACTATCTCTCTCTCACATACATAGTATATCTATCTCTATGTAGTGTCAAATAGATATATACCGGTATATATAGCTATATATATTAAAATGATACATAGACTCTCCCCATATATTTACATAACACATATACATATCATACACACACACACACAGCTACATTTATATATACATCCCTGTTATATACATAAATATGTGTGTGGATATCTGTATTGTCCTACATACTCTAATACTGTTGAGTAAATCTGCATTATCACACATCCATACGGTTGCTCAAAGGAGCCAAACTAAGGGTGCAACAGTACATAATCCACTTGCCTGTAGACACCTGTGCCTGATGGATGTCACCACATAGAATGACACAGGTGAGCAGGTGGTGTAATGTATAATGTTGACAATGCACACATGGACAGAGCACATTGCTCCTGCCCACAGGTTTGCCTGTGCAAATAGCCATATATGGCCATACTGGTAGCTGTACATCCATGACTAGGATAATAACAGTTATCTCACTGCTAGGATACTGGATGCAGATAACAGTATGAAGCAATATCACTCTGCAGGCCACAGATGCTGTTCAACACAAGCCTAGTTTGTGTAATTCTCAAGTACTGCGCCTGAAATCACATATACAACAGACTTAACCTGTGGCACATGCGATAAGTACTGTGATCTGTAGTGTGTAATATTACATGGGTAGGGGTTCTAACCTCATTCCAGGCTACTGTGTGTGTGAGTGTGTGTGTGTGTGTGTCCCTGCAAAACTACTGCCATGTCCTCATGGGCTAGCCACCTGCAATGGTTATGCACTTTTGGGCCCTGTAACTTGCTGCTGGCTTCTAAACTGCACTCTTCTATAAGGCTTGATGATGTCATCCACCTTAAGACTACCAGCTGAGAGTGTAGTATTAGACTTAAGCTGTGGTGTGTGTGATAAGTACTGTGAGTTATAGTGTATAAGACTAGATAAGTAGGGGTTCTAATCTCACTTCAGGCTACTTGGTATGTGTGTGTATGTCCATATGGCATAAATACGATCACCTTAGTGACTGACCACAACAAGGCCTGCTGATGTCATCAAGCATAATATGTCCTGAACTGATAGTACTAGCAGACATGAGGTGCGTTGTGTGCATCACGTGCTGTGATCTGTAGTGTGTACCATTACGTAGGTAAGTGTTCTCATCTACATACAGCCAACTTGCAGAACGTGTGTGCCTTGGCAAGTCCTGTACACAGTGACTGGAAGTGGAGCTAGCCTCAATGTAGCCTTGTTTGTGTGTAAGCCTGTTAGAGCATTTTACATCATGTTATGGAACCATAGGATGTTTGAACTTCACTAGCATAATGGCCATACAGCCCTCACAATCATAGACATCTTTATACCCGTAGTTACAGGATCAGCACATATCACCTTAGTCCAAGAGGGAAACAGGCAGATGCCCTGTGTTGAGATGATGGTCATCCAGCCAATCATATAGATGGCATGTGCTGAGGTGCACTGAGATGCTCTGTGTGCCATTAGGCAGGATTCTGTTTCAAGGGTGTGTTTAAGTCTGCTAGACAAATATCTCCCACAAGCATGTAGTACTAACGTTACATACAAGGTTAATGTCCTTAAAGTGAGTTATCCATCTTCTATGGCTCCTACAGATAGGCAGCATATACAATCAAGCAGTGCCACACATTTTTCCATATGCAAGGCACAGATCACCTCTGAGTAGTCTATATGCCACAGGCAACAATGACAGTCATTGCAGATGAACCCCATTGAACACATACTGAAGACGTGAAGTGTACTTGTGAGGGACCATACAGTTGTGTGCATTTGCCAGTACTGACTGGACAGGTACATCACCAAATGGCCATTGCACTCAGTTATTGGCATGCTGAGGGACGAATACATGGAGGTTATAAGTATGTCACTTACAGGTGACTGTGGCCTCAGCTATGCCATATGGTTCCTGTCATACCACTGTACAGACATGGTGATCTGAGGAAAATTAAGTGTAAACCTGTGTGGCCAGGTCTGTGTTCCCAGTTCTTTCACCCCTGAGTATGTATGTCACATGTTGTGACTGATGTGCTACTTACCAGGTACATAGGTCTATCTGATAGAATGATACTATACATATATTTGCATGGAGTTTATGGCCATTACTATGTCAACAGGCATGTGTTCTGAATACCCTCTTGCAGGATAGTGACATACCACAGAGACTCTATGAGTGCTCACAATTTGCATGCATCAGCCAACATTGTTAGCCACAGTCAGTCAGTAGTCATGTGTATTGTGGTTGAATGAATTCCAAGCAGTACAGGACCCAGGACTGCATCCTGCTGAGCATTTCTGCTTAAAGATCAGCTATTGGAGGTCGATGTCCCTATGTTGCGTATGTGTGCCAGCAATGGGCCACCTGGTGGCCACTACAATAACAGTATTGTGGATGCCTAAGTGGGTGCTTTGTAAATGTTGCCTGAGATGGGGATATAGTCAGTCAACTTGGCTCAGTCTAGGGGGTTGTACGCCCTGATGTACCCTCACCCAGATCCTTGGTGACTGCCTTAGAAATGTCCACAATTTTTAAAAGTCATGGTCCGTCTGTCACACATCCAAACTGTGAACAGTCAACTGGGTGTAGAACATATATATGTGTGCTGATCAGCTCCATGATGAATGCCCCTATGGGCATACAGATATGGATACTTAGACAAAGAGGTGTACAGTTATGTTGGTCAGTGCATGCACCACCTCTGTGCAAGGGTATAACCGTTGACATTGTCCACTCAGCTGGTGTGCAGCCAGTAGTGTCAATATGATTACAAGGGTTTCCCAATGATGTTAGTAATCCTTGTCAGATCACATGTGGGATGCAGCCTGGAATGTTAACATGTGCAATAGATGCTGTTTATCTTCCAATGAGAGGCCAGTTACAAACTGTCTGTAAATATGGAAGTTATGGGACAGGTTTTAGGAACGTCATGTATCACATGTGGTGGGGACAAGGGAGTGTAGCTCACACAGATGTTGTGGGAGTACAGGTTAGGTATGAGTACAGACCCATCATATGTGGCATCATGATGTATGAGGTCACTGAAAATCTGGGCCTGTCTTTTGAAGTTACACATGTAACTACACTGTGCATTGTGGTTTTGCATTGTGTGGGTGGCTCCTTTTGTCATATACTCTGTCTACTCAACATCACAACACTATGTGCTTCCTTTAGTTGAGGAGGTAGTGCCCCCATATTAGGGGGGTACCCTCACACCAACTGTCACACAGCATTGTCCACCTGTTATTGTACACCCTGCTAATGGCAGTTGTCACCAGTCAGATTTGCTGAGCCATGATGAGCCTGTGTCCCTCTTGTCACATACAGCTGAGTTCATGCAGTTGTAATGTTGCTGACATAATGCATGGGTGTAGAGTTCTGCAAACTTGCCTGTCCCATTTGAAGTGGGAGGTGCAGTCATGTTATATCAACCATCCCCAGGAGGTAATAAATGGCTTTCTTGACATATATGTCTGTATTGTCTGCAAGGGGGGGTATGTGCCAGTAGTTCGAAGGAGGTTGATCTTTGGCCAGATCCCCCCAGACAGGACCTCACACGGGTGACTGTACTGGTCACCCATATTGATAAACTCATGATGCAGTACATTGGTTCCCTGTATGGGGATGTTACGTCACTGCTGCAGGGCATTGTAGGTAAGGACCTCAACCATCCTTTGGGCAAGTGAGGCACAGCATGATTAAGCAACACAGTGTGTACATATTGCACTTCCCTAACTTATTTTTCTGTGCTCTGTACAGACACCTTGCATGACTCTCTTCTTACATGCTGGAAGTAACTGCAATACTTACTTGCACAGAGGACAACTAGCATGTAGTGCCAAGCAGTGTCCCCAGATCTCTGAGGCATGTCACCTGAAATGCAATGATAGGAGTTAGCATGGATACGAGCACTAACACTGTCGTACACCTACTGACACTGGACCAAACACTGTTACTTTTGCTCAAGGCCAGATTATGCCTACTGACTGTAACAGGCAGAGTCCATTAACCATCACACTATGCAATGAATGTTTAACATTTATTATACTCCACCAACGATGGCCTGACAAGGTGTATAACAGTATTAAGCCAGAAAACCTTGCTGGAAACTGTGTACATCATGTACAGAGTGTTATGTCATCTGGTGGATAGGCAAGTGTCTAACAGTCATACTCTGGGAAGATAGCACTGGGAGACCTATGCTGCAATGACTCCAGTCACCAGTGGAGTTCACCATCTACCATTATTGGCATACCCCATCTACCTATTCTTTCTCTGCAGTAATAGCCACTGTCAGTGACCTCTGACTGAATACATTAGCATGTGATTGCATATTGGGAGCTGTCATAGAATCCCACACAAAACCAACAGTTATCCAGGATGGCATAAGACACAGTCAGTTGTTTTCTGAGCCACTGAAAAGTCTAAATGCCAATAACTGCACAATACTATCCTATGAGAAATCATCCACCCCTGCAAAATATTGTAGTGTCTGCACACTGCACACAGTTGAGCAATTACACATGGAGTTATGGACATAGAGAGTAATGTAGCCTTTGACTTTCACTGGTCGGTAAGATATGAGGATGCATTCACTGTTGTGCAACCTATACTGAGAGGTTTGGGATGTAAATCCCAGACTATCACTGCTATACTGATGTGGCAGTTGTCTCACCTATCACTGTGTGCAATGGCACCCTTTCTATGTCACTACACAGGCATATCGTACAACTGTAGCAGCCACGCAGCTTCCATGGTACACCAATACACAGTGCAGATAACATGTCCTATGGAGTCTGTGTCATGACTGTACATGTGTAGTCTGTCTCCTAAATGCTTTGGAGGGGATGTGTATTGCTCCATACAGGGAGGTGTCAGATCACACTGTGTACTTCTCGTGTTTCCATGACAGTACTAACACATCTCACCTATTCTACAAGCCTACGACATCACTGTGGTATACATAGTACATGCTGGCGAGACAGGTATGTTACACAGACAGTACACCCTACATGAAACAGGCCCCACATGCTTGTGATGCACACATCTGCTGTGAGACACATCATGTACAACTTAGAAAATGGGATGCAGAACATGACAATCATAACTGGTGTCTGGCAGCTATCTGTACTGGAAACAGGATATTTGTAAATGGATCATCTCCATCACCACAGCTTGTAGATATTTGGGTTCACAAACCCTGGTGACACTTATTAAGGGTAGCAGACCTGTTCACAGATTAGGGATGCCTGAGTACGCTGAATGCTGCCATTGTCCTTGTTAGCCTGTTATACACATATGAACCTATGCAGCCATGCACTAATAGTGCTGTACCTTGCTGAAGACATATTTCTACTGTGCTGACATGCCATCCTGTGCTGCTTTGTTGCCGTTGTGTATCCATAGGTTATCCCAACAGAATCCTGAAATGGAAACAGAAACAGGTCTGTGACACACCTGTCATTGTGTACCGATCCAGCCATTACAACATCATACAATATAAGGTACACAAAAGTATGCAGTGTACTCATGACAAATCCCAGCATACAGTATCTGTCATTAACTACTACAAGTGGAATGGCAAAACAACACTGCATTACACAAGTACATGTTAACTAATATAGTCACCCTGTGTATCAGACACATAGCTTCATTTCCCTGCATTGATGGCGAGGATGACAGGGATCTGGCACAAATATCATCACTTGCACAGGGTGTTGTGTGGGGGTGCAGGAGGCCTAGGCTGACCCAAATGGTTGACAGCATCTGTGTGAGTCAGGAAGAGAAGCAGGTAAGATGGACCATGAAAAGGTACCGTGTGTGTCTGTAGGTGACCTGCATTTGACAGTGATGTGTGAGTGTGTGAGTGTACACAGTCAAGCTCATTGTTAGCCCTACATGTGTGTATGTTGGATAGGTTTGGGCCATACATGGTGGAGTTGACAGATCACCGTCTCTAGCCCTGAACACAGGAACTGGCTCTGCCAGGAGTCGCACTAGCACTTCCATGCCCAAGATCAGAAATGGTGCTAGTACCTGACGGTGACTGCTATCTGCTGGAATGGTGTGGACAGCACACCCCCCTCTGTAGTGCTGGCTGTACTGCCACTACAAGACCGTGATTGTGCATGGCCACATGGACTTTCAGCAGATGGGGTTGCTGATCTATGTCCACAAGTCTGATGCTCAACTCCAACCACATGTTCCAGCACAGATGATGTGTGGCCCAAGACAGACACTGTCTCAGCCCACCTTCTGTTCACTGCATCAGTTAACTGATCCAGAGTGTCTCCAATGCGGTGGAGGCAATCACGATTGTCAGACTGTGCTGTATCCATAACCCTAAGCATATGTCTGGTGTTCCATTCAGAACATGCCTGTGCCTCCATGATCATCCAAACATGCACAGAATGACCCATAATGTGACACCTGCAATAGATGGTGGACGGACAGCAGGCCTCCTACAAGCACCCCCTGTCAATCTGTCTGTGTTGGATCTTGCCAGATCTCGAGCTATGGCTAATGTCTACACTCACTGGAGCCATAGTTGCCACACATTCCTGTTCAATGTCCCCACCCTCTGACTGCCCAATATCTGTAGCCTCTGGGGATTGGGTATGTGTGGACATACTGACTGTGTGTGGTGACAATGGCAGCAGAAGAGGTATGTCTATCTCTGAGACAGATTCAGTCCCTGACACCCCCACCTGTGCCTCACTGTGGCCACCATAATCATTAGAGTCTAAAAAGACACCGACATCAAGTTGTGTATGAGACAGACACCAACCCCCCCCCCCCGTCACCTGTGATAAGAAAGAAAAAAGTGGCACATGAATACCTGCACTATTGTGTATGAAAAATCCCCTAATACTCATAATAATGAAGACCCACAACTAGATTAGAGGTGAAACATTTTTCTTCTCTGTTTTCATCCAAAAAAGACTTCCTCAGAATAAAATACACATTTTACTTAAGACCTTTATAACAATTACTTCAAGTAAATCAAGTAAAACTTGACCAGTAACATTTACCTTTTAATTAATCAATATGAAACTATACCTGATAAAACAACACATAAAAACCCAGTACACCTATCTTAACAAATATATTGAAATAACTTTCACTGCCTAATTTATTTTCCTTTCAACCTTTTGTTTTTTGTTTCATTTAAACCAGGAGGCTTATCTGCTTTTAAATGTCACTGCCAAAGTGTTTCTTTTTGTTCAGCTACACTCCTGTGATTACCCCCTCTAAGATCCTTAGGTACTTTTCCAGAATGGAAAATAAAAACATTCTACTTTGTTTACACATGAAATTATGTTTAAATAGGGCATTATTCTAGCCCTTAACTTTAATAGAATATCATTTTCCTTGACAAAACAGTGTCATGCTTACCAGGAGCAGTACCACAGCCTTGGCCAATACCTGACAGACCTGTGAAAAGTTGCAGGTGAGGTAATGTCAGTACCAATGCATGTTGCAGCACAACAAGGTAATATGTCCATATAGGTTCATAGGTTCATACTAGGCTATCTGCCCTAGGGCATTTATAAGCCTAGCCAGAGTGTGTTTGGCTTTTGCCACCCATTTTAAATGAATTTTGCTATGCCCTTTTTTCGAGGTTAGTATACTGTGCTGCTGTCTAACAGTGACACAGAAGTGATACCCGGGGTAAACCTATGATCTCCCATCCACTCATCAAGATTCCTCTTGAACAGAGTCAATGAGGGACTCTGCCTAACCTGGACTGGGATTTTATTCCAGAGTGAAGGGAGCCTATGGGTCATGAATCTGTCCCTCCAGCATGTCCTATTTATTTCAGTGCTGAGGTTCAAGTCTCTCGAGTGCGTAGCTCGATGGGATTTGGATTTTCTGAGGTGCAGCATGTCCATTAATTCCGGGTTGGACATGGCTTTATACATCAGGCACAGATTGCCTCTGAGCAGGCAGTATGCCACTGAGTAGAGCTGGAGTTTCTTTAACCGGGCAGCATATGGCATCTGTTTGAGCCCTTTGATCCTCTTGGTGAGGTACTTTTGGGGTCTTTCCAGTTGCTGCAGGTGTCTGGTAAGGTACATCCCAAAAGGGGCATTGTACTCAATTATGGGCCTGATGAGGGATGAGTAAAGAGGCACGATGACCTCTCCTGATCTAGATGTGAATCCCTTCATGATTAGGTGGGCTATATAAAATGTTTTTCTAACCACTTTGGCCATGTGGTTGTCAAATGAGAGATTGCTATCAACTTGGGTCCCCAGGTCCCTAATTACTTCTTCTGTACTTAATGGATTACCACCTATGTGGTAATTTGTGGGCACTTTGTTTTTGCCAAAGGGGATGACTATACACTTTTTGGCATTTAGCTTGAGGCCATGGCTCTGGCACCAGTTGTCTGTTTCTATGAGGCCCTTTTGTAGGATGCTTGTGTCTGCTGGAGAGTCGATTCTGGTGCCTAGTTTACAGTCATCTATGCAATTCTAACCATGTGGGTTCTGTCCTTGAGCCAGTTTGCAACCCATCTAGTGACATAGGGGTTTATATTTAAGCTGGTGAGCTTATCTATAATGCCCGAGTGGGGTATTGTATCAAAGGCTTTTGCGAGGTCCAGGTAGGCTGTGTGGACCACCTTCCCCTCGTCAATGGCCTTGGTGACTGTTTCAAAGAAATCGACCAGGTTTAAGAGGCAGGACCTGCCCTTAACAAAGCCGAACTGGGTAGGATCCAGTGTCTGTAGGTCCCCAATATCTTTATTTATGAGGTCCATGATGATCCTTTCCATAGCTTTGCAGACCAAGCTAGTCAGGCTTATGGGGTGATAGTTTCCAGGATCCGTTGAGGCACCACCTTTGTGGAGAGGGACCACTGCTGCTGTATGCCACTCTTTGGGTACATATCCTGTAGTAAGGCTGAGACTGAACAGTAGTTTTATGTTTGGGTTTAGCTCTTGTTGGAGTTCATGTAGGACGCAGCCCGGGACACCGTCTGGTCCCATTGATGCTGTGTTTTTTGCTTTGGAGAGGGTGGCTCTTACTTGAGCATCTGAGATGTCGGGGGGGGGGTCAGCACTCTGCTGGGATAGATATTTGCCTTTTTGGTGGGGAGTTTGCTGAACCTGTCAGCTAGGATGTTGGCAATGTCTGTGGGTTCGTGTATTTTTGTCATTTTGGACTAATTCTGAGCATATCTGGGAATTCCCACCCAGGTTCCTAACATAACTAAAGAAAGCCTTGTGATTACCCTTAGTGTCCTGTGCAATTTTTCTCTCGAAGCTGGCCTTAGACGATTTTATGAGTGCCCGTAGTTTTTTGCTAATATTGATCAGAGATGCCTTCCCTTTTTGGGATTTTGCTCTATCATGTAGTAGCTTCCTCCTTCTATTGTATAGTTTGTTTATGGCTGGGGTCCACCAGACAGGACGCCTGCCTTTGGAGGATTGGGTCTTGGTTTTATTTGGGATTGCATGATTCATGCATTCCTGAAGGTGTTCATAGAATGCATTTATAAAGGATTCTGCGGTCTGGGCCGTATTTTCCACAGGCCTGGGGGCTTTGAAGGATTCCACCTTGGTTTTGAGGAGTGTGAAATTTGCTTTAGAGAAGTTTTTCACTGTGGTTTTCTGGGCAGGGCGTCGGGTCGGGATGTGAATATCCAGAGAGATTAGTTTATGGTCTGATCTTACCAGTGAGGGATACACTTCTGGTCTGGAGCATAGATCCCCCATGTTGCTGATGATTAGGTTCAGTATGTTTTCCCCTCTTGTGGGAGTGGTAACAAGTTGTTCCATAGCATTTGAGTTTATAAATTCTAGGAACCTTTGGGCTAGGGTGTTGGAGCTAGAGTAATGCTCCCAGTCTATGTTTGGGTAGTTGAAGTCACCCAATATAATGGCATTTGGAGAGACCTTCATATTTTCCAGTGTTCTCAGGAAGGCCGAGTGGGGTTCCTGGGTTTGGGAGGGTGGTCTGTAGCAGCCTATAAACTGGAAGGCAGTTTTACCCACTGTTAGTTGCACATGGATAGTCTCTGATGCTTCGTGCTGTGCCACCAACCTGGAGGTGTGGGTATCTTTGATGAATATTGATACTCCCCCTCCTTTTGTGGTTCGGTCCAAGTCACATTTACAGTAGCTACTGTGTTACTTGTTGTATTGTTCACATTCTGAGTATGAGAGTACAACTGAGGTTAAACCCTCCCCTCAAAGAACAATGACCTGACACCCACATAAACGTATGTACAGCCTGACATACTGACTGCTAACAGTATTACAATGCTTATCACGGTAAGCCTACCTGCATGCTCCTCTGCTCTGGAAGCTGTGGCACTCACCTCCGCAATGTATGATATGATGGATGCCTGGGAGCTGTAGTGTATGCCTAGGTTCACCAGGAATTTCTCAGTGGCCAAGAGTGGTTATTCCCCTGCAGGCCCTCCACCAGCGGCAGCACAATTCCTCGGTACATCTGCTGCCCTTCATCATGCAGCATTGATCATGTCCGTTGACTGGGTTTGAACCTGCTCATATGTCCTGCCCTGATGGCCCATGCCATTCACTTCATGGTCAAGGTCTGCCCACAATACAGCCTGCTGTTCCCTGTTTTGCCTCCCCCCTAGACAGTAGGATGTGATGATGTTGCCTTAGTCCTTCCAATATACTTTCATTTTCCGCATCCAAGAAGGGTGCATGGCATCTAGGGTACATGATTCCTGAAAGACAACAAAAAGGGAACACATTACAGGATCACATACGTGAAAGTACAGTATGTAGAGGTACAGCAAGGACAATATGGCTGACACCATCCACTGCTTGCTCACATATATCATACTCTACAGAGTGCAAACATACTAAGTGTGTGGATACAACTGAGATTAGCAATAGTCAGGTATTCCAATGTTTGCCATGATAGATACTGCTATATGATCATACACCCAGCACTTGAGTCTACTGTAGTGTGTCCCCTATGAGCAAACCCTCGATAATATGTCTTAAGAACAGTGCCACACAAATAGCATTGTGCTATTATAACCACTATAAAGGGACAGTCCAACAAGACCAGTGTGCCAGTGACCAAAGCCAATGCACCCTTGATGTATTGTACATCCTGTGTAGGTGTAAGACAGCAGGAGATCAATGACATGTCATTATGACAGGTATAAGACAGGCTTAATGCTGTAGTCCCTATTCTCTGTATGTCTATTCACCCATCTGCATCCTGTTATACACAAAATCAGTTAGATACCTGATGGAGTGCAGTACTCCTCTGTTGATATGTGGTGATGGTAAAGATTTCACAAAGGCGTGCTGTGTGTCAGGAAAGTCTCATACAGAATGGCTCCCCATAGCCAGCTGCTTGCCTTTTAAACATGCTTCTCATCAGCAGGTGATTGCCTCTAAACCAATTTGTGACCTGAAATGCTAAATGTAGCCAACACAGCTGATTTACACTATCCCAGCCAATGACATGCAACCACTTTATAATATATAAGGCCTTCATGTAGATTAGGGCCCCTTTCTGATATGTTGTGCTGGACACTACTGGCATGAGGAGATTACATTGTCACAAAGGGTAGGTCTGTAGAGATGTGTGTGCTACAGGCTGCAGCTGCTGCTGCACATAATAGATATAGGCAGAGAGTGTGAACACTTTGGAGGCCAACAAGCTATAGGAGTAACTGTGGGAGCTGTGTCAGCCTTGCTGTAGAGGCAGAGCCAGAGTGAGGTTACCCTTTCCACTCCAATTAAGGTATGTGTTTAAGGTAAGTATGTTAGGCAATGGTATCACTAATAGAGTACTAGACGATGTGTTTGGTGCATCCTTGAGTAAGATGGGGTATAAATATAAGTATATGTCCACCATTTGGTCAACTGGCAGGCCATGTGTTACAGTCTGGTAGTAATTTGCAGAGTGTATGAAGGCAGGCCTTGTTACAAGCAGGGACTTCCAATGTGTATGTTAGCTGTGCAGCTGTGATAATCTACAAAGTAACTTTGGAAGGATTGTGTGCTGCACTCTGTTAGTGGCCCTCATTTGCAGTACCTGCATTGACATTCTCTGTGAATGCATATTAATGCAAGACGTGACACTTTATGCATATATAGTTTTGCTATAGGGATATGTGAAGTGTGTTCATACCTGCAGGCCTGTGACTTCCATCAGTGAAAAGCAGACGTCATTTGAAATGCATTATGTGGATAAAGAGTGCATGACTCAGTAATTAATTGCTGCCTTCACAATACTGTAAATTCAGTTCTACACACCACTGGATTTGAACCCAGGACTGTGTGTGGCAAAATGTACTGTTTTCAAGGGGGTTAACAGACTGAACTAGTGAGTCACTGCTACAACAGGTATATTTGCAAGATATATGTGCACTCATACAGGCTGTGTTATACATTTTCTACATCCATCATTATGTGCATGGCTTTATATGGATGTATGTCTGCACCAGAGTCCTAGCTGAACATGTATTTTGCCATTAATGCCTTAGCAGGTGTCTTTCTACATGTTGCTTATGAAGGGCACATTTACAGGCCTCACTTACATCCATTATTATGTCTTTGGCTTTCTAGTGCTGTACTATTGCACCAGAGTCCAAGGTACACTCCCATTTTTTTCTATTACTTTTTAATCAAGTGTGTGGGGTACGGCACGTCACACAGCTCTGCTGAAACATGCTTAATGACTGTAACAGATAATTAATATGTTTTGTTTAAAACACCTGCTTTACATAAGAGTTGTGTGGTCTGGCAGGTTAATTCAGTGCTTTGCAGGTGTGATGGTCTTAGGATTAAAAGACATGAGACAGGTGTTTATTTTGTAAGTGTGTATTACAAGTTTAAAAACACATATAGTCAATATAGCTCTATTTAGCTTAGCTTAGCAAAGCTGTGCTGCAGCAATGCGCTAAAACATATAAAGAAAAGAAAAATGGGAAGATAGGAAAGTGGTGAAATGGGGCGCAAGCAGGGTAAAAAACATAGTGAAAGGCAGGTCGGGATGTGCAGGAATGGTGTAAAAAAGAACCATAGCTATCCATTTCTTTTATAGCAACAACTGTGCACTTTGACAGAATTTGTGCATGACTTTGAACTCTCAATCCCAGAGTCTCAACATAACTGTGTTGTCAAGCCAATTGGACCAAATTACATGTGTCTAGTGGACACGTGCAAAATGGAGTGCTATGTATGGGACGATATATATTTTTTTTTTGCTACAGGTGCCCATTTCTTTTTAAGGTGAGAGTGGAATGTTGGGGAAGGGACATAGGTATGTGTGGGGGAGGTAAGTTGGGTAGGTGAGGATGCATTTTTAGACAGACAAGACAGGCAAGACAGCAGACAGTGGCAGTGTGTGACACTTGACGGGGGAAAACACCTTGGGTAGGGAGGGTGTTGTGGAATCCAAGTCCCATGTGCCTCCACAAGGCAGCAGTGTGACTCACATCTGCACCCATGGGACTGTGGACTGCTCCTTCACTACCCTAATGGCGGCAGTGCTGGAGGCGGGGCACCGGGGTGAAAATGCCCCACTAGGTTGGCCAGCATGCCTCAATCTGGCACAGGCTGTGGTCAAACCCATGGTAGACTATCTTGTGCACCAAGACCAGCAGCTCAGTCCAGTTGACACCTCCCCCTCCATCACCACTCCCAGAGTAAGGCTGGCCCCATCCCGTGGGGTGGTACAACCCAACACCACAGGTAGTGTAGGGCAGCAGAGGGGGGACCACCAGTCTGGGTCCCAGACATGCTGGGACCTGGTGCCATGGCCAGATGAGGCAAGGTAGGCGGATCAGCTGGAACCAACCTACCTTGACATGCTGTGGTAAATGATGTATAGCAATAAGTTAAGGTTAATAATAACCAAACCATTGTTAGTATTACCAGATACATATTAATGTATATTATGTGTAAAACAACAGTAAATAACAAAACAGTCAATATATTAACAGCATACCAGTAAGAATTAAAGCATAAGGCCAACAAAACAGCTAGTTTAACAAAATATGTTAATATTGAATCATAATAAAACATAACAATAATAAACCACATTTTTCCAAATTGTAGTTAGTTTAACAAAATATGTTAATATTAAATCATAATAATAAATAACAATAATAAATGAAGATAAAAATGGGGAGATAGAGAAAAACATTCCATTACTGACATTGCAGATTATACCCCTGAAAACACTGATAATAAATACTCTGCAGATGTGTAGTGTCAGTTTTGAGTACAGTGACTACAATTCTCCTATAGCTGATGTAGCACATACATACCTCTCAAGCTGTTAGCATGGGTCAGTATGGGCCAAGCAATAACAAATGCAGGTACACAACTATACAGAACAGTTTCCCATAATGTGGACTTATATAACCACCAAGGTGTTCTATAAGCAGATTTAGTAATACAGTGCATTTCAGGTAATCATTGTTCTGGTAATCCTGTGACAAACGGATTAAGCAGTTTTAATTACATTATGAGAAACTGTGACATTTGAGAGGCATGTGTGTGTACAGTACATAAACTAGACAGCCGTCATGCCTTAGTTGGTAGGTATTGGAATAAAACCCAGTAGCTGTGACTGCAGGGGACATCTGCAAATACTGTGATAATTGCCTGCACCAACTTACTACAGACATGCAAGGAATACAGGCTTACTGGAAATCATTGCACAGATGTATTTAGGAATCAACAATGCTAATTAACACTTTATTGGTATTGCTGATAAGTGTCTGTGAAATCTAAGCACAATATCTGCTCATAACATGGACTACCTCACCCATGTACCTTTTGTCCTTGGGGTGGGGGAAAATGAGAGCATTATGTGACTGATAATGGCCTGGAGACAAAGTTGTACCATAGTATGAGTTGAACAATTCATGTTACAGGACATTCATTTTGCATTCTAGAACTATTACAGTGTTATAATTGACTGCAGTGACAGCAGAACACATATGCATGGAATACAACCATACTCCATATATTATATCAGATTTAATTAGGAATCAACAATGCTGGTTAGCACTTTATTGTTATTGCTGATAAATGTCTGTGAAGTCCAAACAATATCTGCCCATAGAGTGGGCTACCTCACCCATATACCTTTATTACCTGAAGTAGAAGGAACAGAGATCATTATGTTACCAATACTGGCCTGGAGACAGCCTTGGACCATACTATGAGTTAAACAATACAGTTTGCAGGCCATTCATTTTGCATTCTACAGCTATTACAGTGTTACAACTGACTGCAGCAAACTTCCCATAGACAAGCAATGCATACAGCTCTACTGCAATGGTTTTGACAACACAATCCTGCTGTACACCATTTTGTTTACTGTTATTGGTATTGTTCATTGTTTATTGCAATACAGTTGTTATTGTTCATTTATTGCACTACAGCTCTAATTGCCCATTTGTGCACTACAGTTCTACAGTTTTTGCTGTGTATACTTTATTGCAGTAAATTCTTTACTCTTTCTTGCTTATTGCACTACAGTTAGCATAATAAATTCATACATACCACACTCATGGTGCAACCTGGCAAGGTGCTCAGCATGGGAGTCAACATTACAAGCCCTCTTAGGTGCAGCTGTTGGGAGAGATGCACACTATTATGCATGCTAGTTATGCAGACATTCAGTTTGCATACTGGTAAAACAGTGAAAAACATACTTACATATTTGTGGAGCATTCTCGTCTCTGGCTTCTTAGACTCAGGCATCCAAGGTTCACCTCTTTCTCCTCTTCATGTCATCATAATGGTGGTGACACTGCTCACTTGTGTGGGAGATACCAGTAACACTGGTGAGTTCCCTGGCCAACCTGTCCAAGGCCTCTGCCTTACACTCCAAGCCCTGGAAACTCCCCTGCAGGAGCCTGGGTTCATGGCTTTTTACCAGGAGCCCAACAAGGACCCTGGGCTCTTGAATACCCCATCTCTGTGCCCGAAAGCTCAAACCTTCACCAGCACCACCTGCCCTATCCACAATCGGTTAGACTCCAAGGAATGGTGCAGAATTCCCATCTATTGTGCTTAATATAGGCTGTTTTCCCACCCTTACACATCCTTGAGCTAAATTTAAAAAAGTGACACATTGCTTAGCAGCACGCAAACCAGCTAAGCACAGCTGAGCAGCACGAACACTCACACAACTTAGGTGTTCACGAAGCTTACACCATACAAACTATAGTAGACGTTAGCATGTATAAGTTGCACTGCTCAGTACTGCTGTATTTCACAATGTTTTAAATTAAATTAAAAAGAACAGTAAATTAAATTACAGACATGTTATGACTACTATGGACTCAAACCTAGTACCTACTATATATTAGGCTGTAACTCTATCCGTTGAGCTACTTGGATAGCATGATAGCTAATATACCTTCACATATACTACTAGGCTACCTGTGAGCATTGCTGAGCACTGCACCACACAAACAGGCTTAAACAAATCTAGACATACATAATTAATTACATCCAGTTTCTATTTTTAGATGTCTGGAAGGTGTCGGCAATGTATGTATGAGTGCCCCTCAGCTCTGCTGCGATTTGTGCCGCACAGTGCAAATGGAAACAAAAGCAAAAAAAAAATAAAAAAATAAAAAGAATAAAACAATTTAATCATGATAATTAATTACATCCAGTTTCTGTTTTTAGATGTGTGGCAGGTGTCAGTTGTCTATACGTGAGTGTAGCTTGGCACTGCTGCACTCCACGCAAACATACAGAGAGGAAAAAAAATTCATAAAAATAAAATATTACACAATTAAAACAATTCACAGCATTTCAACAGTAGCAGGGAGCATTACAGGGAGCCTTACCCTGTACACAACATCTGACCAGGGATCCACAACCACAGGTTGCCTCTACACTTCTCCCTACATGGAGTCATTAACCCTATTCTTATGCTCTCCCTTGGCAGCGTGCCATCATTAATATGCATGATGCACTGCTGAGGAGGAACTGTGGCCGTGTACATGGATACATTCCATGTAGGCTCTACACGGTGCCTACACAGATTTTATTAAATCCTGGGGAATGTCTGTATGTGCAGAAAGCAATGTAAATAGTGTTTAGAACAGTGATGTAATGAATCCATTTTAAATAGAGCAATAATAATTCAATATAGGCAGTATTTTCCTGTATTGGACCTACTGTTTTATGACCAGATGGTTACCTGGTTGTATTAGTATGAGGAATTTTTTTAATGATCTGGGAGATGTAACATAAAAAGAGGGCTGAGAAAAGCCCAGGCAGAAAGCATTTGCTCTTTGTAGAAAGGGTCTGGGAGTTCAGGGCAACAACTCAGAGGGAGAATTAGAGAATTATCTACAGTGGAGAACTGGAAATTCGAAGAAAAATTATATATAAAAAAAAAAAAAAAAAAAAAACCTCTCTCTTAGTATAGACAGGTGTCTCCATAAAAGTCCAAATTACCATAACAGGTGTTCCAGTCATCACAGTGAAGGTAATTTTAAATAAATGAATATTACACAACATGTACTAAACACATAAATACATAAACATAAACATGTGCTTTCACAATAACTATGTTGTCATTTCATTGAGTAGCCAGATGAAACAGTTATTGTGAAAGTGCTCATTTATGTGTAGGCATTTGGTCTATGCTGTTCAATATTTAATAAAATTGCCTTCATGTTAGTGAAAGGAAATTTTTCCTATCGGAGGAAACCAGAGAAAGAAGGAAAGCTACATAAAGAGACTGCTGTTAAGACTAAAACAGAGTTTTATTTGAATAGTTTGCTTTATTTGCACCTGTATATAATGAACAGCATTACTTATATAAAGAGTGGTGTTCTCAGTGGCATCCGTTTTCCACAGTATAAATAAAAAATATATGTATGTATAATTTTAATCTGTCTTAGTGAATTTACTTAACATGTTTATTTAGAGCTATATAGGCACAGAACTGGGAATATGCTCTTTTGTCAGATTTCTTTATGTTTGCTTTTGCATTTTTTTTTTTTTCAATTTTCAGTTGAGTTACATGTACATTGTTTGTCCCTTTAGCAATATATGTGGGTTAAAAGTAACAAACAGACCTTATGTTTCCTGTAGAAACAGAATTATTGAAAATGAGACTAAAAAGGTACATATTGTTTCAGTATGACTGAATGAATATCAGCAGGGTGAGAGTTTCGTATTGTTAAATAAGATCTAATTTAATACTGGCTACTGACTCATAACAATAAATCTGACTAGCTTAACCAACATGTATCTGACAGCATTAATTACAGATGAATTTGGATGCATGTAATTTTCAGTATGTCTTGCAAAGAAGATTAACATTTGTTTTGCATCTAAAAATCATTCTCATTTTTTATTCAGATTCTGATTTATAAAAAAAATATTTATTTATTGTACTTGTATATTTATAATGACATGGTGGACAAAATTAAACTGGACATTTTCAATGCTGCATTTGAGGGAGAGAGAGAGAGAGAGAGAGAGAGAGAGAGAAAGCGAATTACCTACAGTGAAGAAGAACTGGAAATTCAAAGAAAAAAAGCTTTGTCTTAGTACAGACAGGTGCATCCATAAAAGCCCATATTACAGTAACAGGTGTTCCAGTCACCACAGTGAAGGTAATTTTAAATAAATAAATATTAAACAACATGAACTAAACACATAAATATATAAACATGTGCTTTTACAATAGCTATGTCATCATTTCGTTGAGTAGCCAGATGAAACAGTTATTGTGAAAGTGCTTGCTCATTTATGTGTAGGCATTTGGTGTATGCTGTTCAATATTTAATAACATTGCCTTCATGATAGTGAATGGAGCACCTTTAAGAGCAGAAAATTGTTCCTATCAGAGGAAATCAGAGAGAGAAGGAAAGCTACCAAAAGAGACTGCTATTGCAGGAGAAGACTAAAATAGTTTTTTTTTCAATAGCTTGCCTTATTTGCACCTGTATATAACGAACTGCACTATTTTTATAAAGAATGGTACTCTCAGTGGCATCCGTTTTCCACACTATAAATATATATATATATATATATATATATATATATGTATAATTTTATACTGTCTTAGTGAATTTACTTAATATTTCTTATTTAGAGATATATAGGCACAGAATTGGGAATATGCTCTTTTGTCAGATTTATTTATATTTGCTTTTGCATTTATTATTTATTATTTTTCAATTTTCAGTTGTTACATGCATATTGTCTGTCCCTATAGATATTTATGTAAGTCAAGAGTAACACTCTTTATGTTTCCTATAGAAACTGAGAATTATTGAAAATGAGACTAAACCGATTCACATACATTTTCAGTATGACTGATTAAATGAGTATCAGCAGGGTGAGAGTTTCATATTGTTAAATAAGATCTAATTTAATACTGGCTACTCATAACACTAAATCTGACTAGCTTAACCAACATGTATCTGACAGCTTTAATTACAGATGCCTTGGAAAGAAGGTGAATGTGTCTTTTGGTTAGAAAAATCATTCTCATTTTTTATTCAGACTTCTGATTTACAAAGCAATTTATTTATTGTACTTGTATATTTATAATGACATGGTAGGCAGAACTAAACAGGAATTTTCAATGTTGCATTTTCTTGGGTCTCTATTGACAGCAAACTGTGAATTGATATTAGATGTGCTTAAATATTTTTAAGGACAAAACGTAAGCTGAATCCATAAGATAAACCCATGAGATTTTGTATGTTTTAAACTTGCATATTTATGCTCATTGAAAAATAGTGTTCACCCCTTTACTGCGTAATTTATTTATTGTACTTGTATATTTATAATGACATGGTAGGCAGAACTAAACAGGAAATTTTCAATGTTGCATTTTCTTGGGTCTCTATTGACAGCAAACTGTGAATTGATATTAGATGTGCTTAAATATTTTTAAGGACAAAACGTAAGCTGAATCCATAAGATAAACCCATGAGATTTTGTATGTTTTAAACTTGCATATTTATGCTCATTGAAAAATAGTGTTCACCCCTTTATTTAATTGAAAAAGCATTGAATATCCACTTGGATCTTACTATCTTTCCAAGTGGACTGTCATACTCTCTGTTTCTAAACAGTCAGAAAATACAGTTTTTGATAAGCTGCATTTTAATGTGATCTGTGTTAAGCACAAGAAGTCAGTCTAAACAGTGCACTTAGAAATGTTTGGTCAGCATTGGGCTCTGTGAACACATACCTCAAAACATGTCTAAGCTGTTGATTAGTCTTTAGTAAAGTCATATTCTGGCACAAGTTATTTTCCTTGTATTATGAATGGGAAAATTCACAAATTAATTTAAAGTAATGGATTTTGTATTATTTTACTCTTACAATATATTATATGGGACAAGGCATTTTTTTCAGTATTTGGAGGTCTGCCCCACTTTGCCAGCTGAACTATTACAGAGTTTTGATATTCATTAATATTATTTAAACTATCTTTGACATGTTGAAACATAGCTTTTATTTATTTTGAGATACACTTGCCTTTACTACTACCCATGTGCAAACAAACAGTGTAAGGAGACTGTAAGTAGCACCTCAAAACATTTAAAGTTGACACCTCAGCCCTCAAAAGACCACATTTTCTAATTTGAAAATGATTCAGTAAAATTGCAGCTTAGAATCTACTCCCTATGGACATTGAGTGCTAAAGGTGCATTGCTACTTTCATTTGTACAGCCACAAAGTATTATTTATATCTTTAGTTATACACTTGTACAGTCTTAACTTTAAGCTTTACAGTATTAGTGTTTATTTCATGTTATTACTGAATTGCTGGTTTGACATATGATAAACAAGCAATGCTTTCTTGTCTGTTTTAGATATACTTTAATAACATATGCAGCTTTATGAATTATATTTATTTTACCTGAAATACATTATATTCAGTGTTTTAACGTTTTTAATACCTATCAGTCTTTACGCTATAACTGTTTGTATTGGTCCAGGTCATAGTTTAAAAGGGTCCTTGGTCCAGCCTACCTACCTGCTTACCTGGTTAACAGACAAACAAATAGATAAAAACAAAAGCAAATAGCAAAACCTGTGGTAATATATGTGTGCTGTCTTGGTTATTTCACAATGGCTTTATATTTGTGTCACATTTAAATGGATTAATTATGTCAGCACTGGAACTGTATGCACTTTCACATCATTTTGCTTTAGAAAATGGTTTGTCCTTGCTCCCTTCTATTTGAAACTTGTTTATTTTCATTTGTAACATATCCATGTATTGCAATGCAGAATCTGAAGAGACATGTATCAAGCAAGCAGTAATGCCTTACAGGTTGCATGTTAATGTGTAATTAACTCCTGCCCAAGGGTATTCTGAGTCCTGACACTGCAGGTGGATAGCCTCTACACCCCTTGAAGGGAGTTAATTACACATTATACCATGACCCCCCATTAATATTCCAAAACGTACACGCTGATTGGTCAGCGTGCACGTTGTAAATCGACTTATACTAATGGAAAAAGGTCCAGTCGCCCGGACTTTTTCCATTAGTATAAGTCTTTTTTAAAACACTGTCTCGCTATGTTAAAGGAGTTTAACATAGCGAGACAGGTTTAAAAAAAGCAACGGAGATCTCTGTTGCTTTTTTTAAAGCTGTCTCGCTATGTTAAACTCCTTTAACATAGCGAGACAGTGTGTAAAAAGCAACGGAGATCTTGCTTTCTCTGTTGCTTTTTTTTAAAACCTGTCTCGCTATGTTAAACCCATTTAACATAGTGAAACAGTTTGTAAAAATCAAAGGAGATCTTGCTTTCTCCGTTGCGTTTTTCAGAACTGTCTCGCTATGTTAAATGGGTTTAACATAGAGAGACAGCTTTGAAATAAGCAACAGAGAAACAGTAAAAAGCAATGGAGATCTTGCTTTCTCTGTTGGTTTTGCCCACAGCTCTGATGTACTGCGTAGGCATACGCATGCGCAGTACATCAGAACTGCCGCAGAATACCAGACAGCTGCGGAAGGGCAGCAAGGAGGCATTATACAATGCCATTATTTAAGAAAAGTAATTTTTTTTTTTCTTAAATAATGTCATTGTATAATAGCAATAACCCACTTCTGGGTGTGGGTAATGCTGGATTTACCCATGGTTGGCTTCGCCCTCATGACCAAACCACGCCAACTGTGGGTAAATCCAGCATTACCCACACCCAGGCATGGGTTATTGCTATACCAACACACAGCCTGGAAGACATTATTGCACTTAGAGAATGGGCTTTCGGTAAAATTGTTGTTTTACTTATTTATATATTTTTTATTACTATATTATTTTTATATATTTTGATGTAAAATAGTTCCTCTGCCTAATGTTTCAGAGTTGCTATAGTATATGTAAATGGTGCTAGAGAAAGCATTTTGCATCCAAAATATATTAAATTTGGTCCTTTTCTGCTAAAATGTGTGGTTTCTTGCCAGTCATTTGGGATTGAGGTCAGTAAATAATGACATACATTTGACTTTCAGACTTTATTTCCTTCAGAAACTTCATGTTAACACAAATCCTGTTATTTTGCTTACTTTGTCATTTTTATAAGTACGACATTTAAAATATATTCCTATTTTTGAACCTTTGTTCCTCCTTATTTCAGGCTTTATCCAGATTTCTTGAACTGAAAGGTCAAGAGGTAAGCAAACCTCTTATATGCTGCTGACAGTGCTCGATCATCTCACTGTCCCCCCCGCCCACACACACACACACACACACACACACACACACACACACACACACACACACACACACACACACACACACACACACACACACACACACACACACACACACACACACACACACACACACACACACACACACACACACACACACACACACACACACACACACACACACACACACACACACACACACACACACACACACACACACACACACACACACACACACACACACACACACACACCAGAAAGATGCATGCTAACACTTGAGGAATATGTTCCTGTTTTCAGCCTTTCTTCCCCCTTTATTTTAGGTTTTATCCAATTAACTTGATCTAAGAGGTGAGCTTTACATAAACCTCCTCAATGCTGCTGTTGCTCGGTCGGTCTTACTCTTCACTCTCTCACTCACACGCTCACACATCGCTTTCATGCATGCAAGCACACATTTATAGACAGAGACAGAAACAAATACACAAACAGAAACAGAAACATAAACATACACCCACACACTTTTTTCTGTTATACTTAGTTTTTACACTCGGTAAACAGCAAAAGTGCTTAGTGAGTGTAAAATAATGGCTTAATTGATCTCAGTTTCACTTCTATGCACACATACATTCACACATACACACATAATGTACATAAACACACACCCTTTTGTTTTTTAGTTTTCTTTTTTTTAATATATTTTACACTCTCTAAACAGCAGAAGCGCTGCTTAGTGAGTGGAAAATAATGGCAGCCATTAGTTTTTTTCAGTCCGAGCTCCACTGCAGCTTGACATGCTGCTGTGAAGTGGTGGACTCATTTTTCAGCGGGCATTACTTGTAAATTAATACCCTGCTGGAGAACGTTTGTTCTCCAGTCAGGGTGTTGATGTACAGTTTGCTCATTCTCTAAACACTGTGAAAGCAGTATGGAACAGTGTTTATTCTTTAATAATAACACAAAAATGGGCTCATAAGAATAAATGTAAGATGGTGCAACTCTAAACCAAAAACTAAAATAATAACTGAAGCCAGGAGTTATGCCAGGCTAAAGGGAATGTTTGTGAAATGTATCTACACCACTCTGAATTTATCAGAATTAATTATTTTTTGTGTTTTCTTCTGTTCCTGTCATGTTTATCAGCAATGTACTTTTTCATGGTAAAAAGGAGACACTTTTATTTGTCCAGATGACAAAGGATAACAAGATGTGCTGATTCTTTTATACATAATGGCACATTCTTGTTATATAACAAAGACAAATAGTAGTGAAATGTAATAGCTGTTTAACTTTTTAATACTAACTTGGATTTGATTCAGGAAGAAACATATTTGGAGGTGTTTTGACAATCTCTGGTGACTGTGGTGCTGGGTAGGGGAAGCTGATTTATCACTTGTTTTCTTAGCAATTATGATGCCAGAGACACTGGCACTGGTAAAGATTTTATGATATATAATTGCAAGATCTAGCAGCTGGAAGAAAAGGTAGTTGCAGTGGCTGCTAATTATGCTTGCCTGTGGAATAATTATATCTGTGAGAAATAGTTATTTAATTTGTGGGACAGTTTTCTTGTTGCAAGCTAAGAACTTATTTGGAGTTAGTTTTTTTTCCTGCATGCGTCCTATCTATATTTATTGTATTTTCTTTCAATTTACCTTGTGTGCCAACCTACATATATTTTGCTCTGTATCTGCTGTATTTTCTTTATTATTTAAGTAAAATATGTTTATTGGCCTTTAAGCTTGTGTGGCTTGTATTTAGTTTTACAAGTGTGTTTTATTTCTGCATTGTTGTTTAGATGAGAAGAGAGTATAACCATTATTTACACTCTGGGGTAGCAAGCTGTAGGGCACACTCCTTCAAGACTGCTTTGAATGGCTACCAGTGAAAGATATATTAATTGGTGATGCAATAACAAGCAGGTAACTGGAAGTCTCAGGCTTTTTTCAGAATGATGGTAGTACTACCAGACCAGAAAGAAAACTGTGGGTAATCTGAGAATTCTGATACTAAACAAGTTTTTAATAAAACAGAGATTTCAGATCAAACAAACCCTTCATCATTGTATAAAATACTAACACATACTAACCATATTTATACTATCAAAGATCACACAGCCATTAATTGTTCAATTAAACAATTAGCATCCTGGTTAAGAACAATGATGAAAATTTTTAAAAGCATAAGTTTCTATTTCAAACATATTTGTTTATGTCTTAATACAGGTGTTAAAGAAATGGTTTGATTCAAACCCGGTGATACATCTGCACAAAGGCATATTATCCTTTGATATTCCTTCATCTAAAGTTTATTATTTAAATACCCAGACACATGACACCCAATTTTTCATATAGAAATTATCAGAATTTAAAACAGAAGCTATGTTATAAGGACCTGTGTGTTAAGAATGGTGGGGTAACAATAATTAAGCCAGGTACCCTCCCTTGCTACAATTGTAGTTGCTGTGATGTTATTAATAAAAATAATATTTTTCAGCATCCAATAACAAAAAAGAATTATGTATTTTTAAGTTCAGCAACATGTGTTACAACTAATATAATATATTTGGCTACCTGCAATAGATGCCAGGCATTTTATGTTGGGAAATCAACTAGAAAACTGAAGGAAAGAATAACTAAACACCATTCAGAAATAAGGAGAAAAATTGATACCAACTCCTTGGCTAAACGTATTAATGAACATGGTAATGCACATAAATTTTCCTTCAGAGTGATAGAGTATATAAAGATGTATGAGGTGGAGATTTAAATAATAAACTTGAGATGAAGGAATATCAATGGATAATATGCCTTTGTGCAGATGTATTACCGGGTTTGAATCAAACTGTTTCTTTAAAACCTGTATTAAGACATAAACAAATGTGTTTGAAATAGAAACCTATGCTTTTAAATTTTTCATTCTTCTTCTTAACAAGGATGCTAAATGTTTAATTGAATAATTAATGGCTGTGTGATCTTTGATAGTATAAATATGATTAGTATGTGTTAGTATTTTATACACTCATGAAGGGTTTGTTTGACCTGAAAGCTCTGTTTTATTAAACACTTGTTTAGTATCAGCGTTGCTTGGTTTATTTTATACTTCACTCAGCATTGACTTTATGAACTAAGCTTTGTTCTGCAACTGTTTGAATTTTTGAGAAGTGTGATTTTATGTGTGTGTGTGTGTGTGTGTGTGTGTGTGTGTGTGTGTGTGTGTGTGTGTGTGTGTGTGTGTTTAAATAATACTCCTGTGTTAAGGAAATTGCCATGGATAAAGCATGCCCTGGAAGACACTGATTCACAGAGAGAGTGGTAAGGGTTTTCAAGTGAACAGTGCAGAATTCAATTTGGGTGTGAAGTTGAAAGGTCATACCCAGAGAGCAGTGCATATTCCCTTTATGCTCTTAGAACCATGTTGTATTTTGTGGATTAATCATTGAAAGAGACTTGTGTGCACTTTCTTGTTATCACTTCACCCTTTGTGGAGACAGTGCTGCCACCTCATCCTTCCCCTCCTGGGTGGCAAGGTTTCCAATTACCCACCACATTTTGTGGCAGTGGTTACAGTGGCTACATCACCAAAGCACCAAAGCTATGGCATTAAACAGAGTTCAGTGTAACTAAATATATTGTTTCATTTTTCTTCCAGTAGAATCCTATGAATACTTGACAAAAGCACTAAACCATATATTGAATTACATTAAACTCTATTTGATGGGTAATGATGGCAGTGGTTTGATAACATTATTTTACTTATTCTTCACTAGTAGGAAAGACAGGCAAGTGACTTTGCAGTTTTGCATACATGACTTTTTGAGTTATTATTTTCCACAAGAAATTATTTACTGATTATATAAATGCTTAGAGCACTGATCCATAATTAAATATTTACTTTATATTTCTAACATATATGGTAATGTAAATACTATATCTTCTTCCTCTTGCTGTAATTCTTGTTTTAATATCAGTAGGAAAATGCATAATTTGTGAATATTATGAAGAAAGATCTTAGAATGTAATAATATTTTAGATGTTATTGGTACACTGGAAATGGTACAGAAAGATTACTGCTGAAACATGTTCTTTTAAAAATAGTATACAAATATGACTATTGTATATTGCTTTATGCAGAGAAACTATAAACAAATATGCACATTATTTCTCTAATAAACTAAGAAATTTTAATAATTTAATACAATAATTGGCAGGTAATCCAGAAGAAGCCAAGGGTATCCCAAAATAAATAATGTCCTGAACGTAGGTTTATTTTTTAAAAAAGCATACGTTTTCGCTACTGTGAAACAGTAGCTTCATCAGAGAAACTAACAAACAATAAGTGCCAAATATTTAAACCTTCCATGGCACAAGTACGTACCCACTACGTCACATGGATTCACAAACGAACCTCCCATACAGTGACGTGTGACATATACAAAAGAAATAAAATTCATTCAAAAGTGAACCCTCAATAATTGTAATGTACAACATTTAAAAAGTTAAAAAACAATTAGAACTAACAATCTGTATGTATAATCAAAAAATCTATATATTTTATAAAATTTAGTATGTAAGGGTTTATAACTCCAGTGGGACATAAATTGCATACAATCCAAAGAGCCAGTACAAGAAAGCATAAGAAATCCATAAAAGACATCCAGTAGTACGCTGTTTGAACAAAGTTGAAGTTATACAGCTACTATCATCATTGTCAGCGATAATGCATCTTTAGAAATTACAACAAGTGTAATCTATACACTATACTTATACTAACAATTATTAAATGTATAAAAACCATTGTCCTCTCTATAAGAGAGCATATTTTCATTAAGTGTGTTATACATTATATAAGTGTAAGTTATACATATGTAAGACCTAATTGGTATGCAAGAATTTCAAAAGGAAATTACATACAAAATGAATTAAAATGAATATATTTACTGTATTTATTATACACGTTAAAATTATAGTTTAAAATCATATGTATTATTAGTAGAGAGGACAATGGTTTTGTATGCAATTTATGTCCCACTGGAGTTATAAACCCTTACATTTATTTCTTTTGTATATGTCACACGTCACTGTATGAGAGGTTTGTTTGTGAATCCATGTGACGTAGTGGGTACGTACTTGCGCCATGGAAGGTTTAAATATTTGGCGCTTATTGTTTGTCAGTTTCTCTGATGAAGCTACTGTTTCACAGTAGCGAAAACGTATGCTTTTTTAAAAAATAAACCTACGTTCAGGACATTATTTACTTTGGGATACCATTGGCTTCTTCTGGATTACCTGACAACTTTTTTGGCTTTTTTGGTTTTCTACATTTTACTGGTTTGTTAATACAATAATTGACAATATTGCATAAGTGATGTTCTCTACACATTTAATGAAGCAATATGCACAACAGGAAGCAAAGCCACCAGTATAAATTAAGCAAAGCTAATGAATATGAAAGCAGAACAGAGTAAGTTATGCTTACTTAATTTCAGAAAAAGAAAAGGGAGACACAAGAGCAAAAGTGACAGCATCTCATCATTTTAAGTACTTTAAAGTAGTGTGATGCTTGTAGTAAATTTTTCTGGAGAAAAAATGTTGTAGAATGGCTCAACATCAGACTACTAATGAAAGTTAAAAAAATCCTAGTTATCTGTTACAAAAAGACAATTTATTTGGCATTTTTGGTGGAGACTGTTTGTACTGTAGCCCTTCAGATCCATAGCTATACAAAGGGTATTACCTTATTTTCTAAAGTTTTGCATTTTGTCCATCTTTTCTGTAACACCAGACTTTTCTTCCAAAGTTTATTTTCAGCAAATCAGAGACATTGCTGTTATACACAGAAGGCCACTTTACCCCTTTCCTGGACAAATTAAATAAATTGAATCAGCAATTTCTGTCTTATGTTACTGAAAAGTACTTTTGTCTTGGACTAGCGAATTGCAGACTGCTTCTTATCTCACAAAAAAGTTTTCACTTTTGGAACATTTGTTACATTCAGACAATTCTCATCTGTAAATTAATCATGTTACAGAGTCACTCTATGGTATAATAAATCATGCTGTCCCTGTGTACTTTTGTTAAAGAAGAATTATACAATGTAAGGCTGGGTTAATTCTTTCTACACCCCACCTAAAGGAATATAGAGAATTATACCAATAGAGGGACTTCAGTGCTCCTCATGCAGCCAGGGATTGTTATTAGATCTCCTATTCCATTTCCAAACCATGATGATTCATACTGTCAACAGACCACCTGACTACTCTGCCAATCATCTGTAACATTTAATGCTCTTTTATAAGAACCCTGCAATGCAAGTTCAGGTTGGTAACATACCACTAGTGGTTCCTAATGTATCCACTTACTGCAGTAATGTTCAAAGGGAGGTCTATATACATTAGTCTGCTGAAGAAACGAAAAGTCTGATTCCTCCTCTGCTTATCCGGTGTTTATACCCTCTGTTTTTTCTCTTGTACATTCTATTAGTATGGAAAAACCTTCTTACCACTAACTTTCCCTTGTAAAATTGCAAGATATGATTAACCTGGATCTTTTAGGCATTAATCTGATTCTGAGTGCTTTTACTCCCTCAATAATGCATTGAAATGATTCTGAAGTGAGCTCTGAGTGTATGAGCAACTGCTGTTTTCTTTAATGGTTAGCAAACTTTTCTACTACTGCTAGGTGTGCTTTATACTTTACTTTATTGCATAACTGATGCAGGCTATCAGATTCATTCTCTGTCTGATCCCATGAGCTTTACTGAAAGGTATTCTTATAGCATTATGTTTATTAGTTACTAGACTATACTCTTTACTTTCCAATGTGTTACTGACCCTGATTGCACTTTGATTAACTGACATAGCTAATAAAACTTGTGAGGAAACTCATATATGGACTCATATCTTTAGTTGTCAATACATAGACATACACTACAATATGCATACTGTGTGGATTACTTATGAATGTAACTTTCCCAGAACAATGAATTGCAGTCTGAAACACCTTACACTTATAAAAAATACTATGAACACACCTTTTAAAATGTTACTGAAAAACACAGCGTTTATAACAGAAGGGCATACATAGAAGACAGCCATTCTAGGAGCAGTCTTTTATGTAGGCATATCACTAAGGTCATTGGATATTACACAGGTGCCTAAGAGAGGCTGTTACACACTTCTTATATGACTCCCATGTATTTAAACTGGAATTATTGAAATAAGAAGAATGAAAGCTTTAGACTGTAAAATTAGTGTACAATAGTAAGAATAACATATAACTAAAACATAATGTTTTTTAGAAGATGCACCCCCAGTTTGGAGGCTGTACCTTCATATCCCTACATACTAGATATATTATTTCCAAAGAAATGGAGTGACTATTTTTTTCAGAAAAAAACTCTTTGTACGGGGAGGCATGCCCCCCCCCCCCCAGGAAACACTGTATCATAATATTACTTCTTTGTGGAGTACCTCATTTTTACAACTGCTGTAAAATTCTATAATTTTATGTCTGAAATTTTGCATAACTTGAAAACATCTATGACTAAATAATAATTAATATTTAGTGCTGATGTTTTGAGTGGGGCGGCCACGGTGGTGCAGCTGTTAGTGTTGTCACCTCACAGTAAGAGGTCCTCCGGTTCGATCCTTGGCTGGGGTGACTTCTGTGGGGAGTCTACATGTCCTCCCTGTGGTTGCGTAGGTTTCCTCTGGGTACTCTGGTTTCCTCCCACATCCCAAAGACATGCTGTAGGTGGATTGGACACTCTAAATTGGCCCTAGGTGTGAGTGTGTGTGTGCCTTCTGTGGAAGGTTGATCACCGGGCTGGCAACTCGACACCATAAAACTCCACTGCCAATCATGAGCAGACAGTTGTCCCACTGTGGCGAGCCCTAACCGGGAAAAGCCAGAAGAAGTGCTGATGTTTTGAGTGTTTCCAAATATTAAAACATGAGCATCAGGCAATATATTCACTAACAATTTAGAGCTTTTTGTTTGTGTAACAAGAAAAAGGAATACTACATATTTTATTGTTGAAAGTAATGCAGTATAATGAGCCTCAAAAGAGGAACCATTAACAAAAAGATAACACAAACTGTTTTGTTATAGTAATGTATATGGCAAGTGTTACTGCCCAGTTTTTCATTTTCTCTCTCTAACTTTTGTTTAACAGTATTCAGCAACTTAGATTTGTATTTAGGCTCCCATGTTAAGCACCACTCTCTATCATAAAGCACTTTTGCAGGGGGGGGGGCTTTGCCCTTCTACATCTCCTGTCAAGGGGCCCCTAAAGTCATCCACACCTATAATGCATATACATACAAAGAACTCTGTGATTGATGTACCTTTATATAGGGGGAGTATTCTGAGATATCACAGCCTCAAGCCTAATATATGCTCTTCTATCTTCACATTTGTTGTTGTTGTTGTTGTGTCTTTTGGCTTTTCCCAGTTAGGGGTCGCCACAGTGGAACTCCGGTCCGCTAATGATTGGCAGTTGATTTTTACGTGCCGAGTTGCCAGCCCTGACGCACAGCCTTCAAAGAAGGTACACCCATTCACGCATGTCTCCATGCAGAAGACGCTCTAGCTGAGAATCGAACCGGACAGCGTCTTACTGTGAGGTGACTACGCTACCGCAGCACCACCACCGCGGATTCTATCTTCACATTTGTACTTTTGCTAATTTCTTGCAATTTAACAAATGCACTTACAAGGTTATTTGGTATGTAAATCTAAAAGGCCTTTATTTTATTTATTTTTATAAATATCTTTATCGGTGGAATACTTAAACAATTTCTTTACAATAATATATTAAAATTAAGCAAGACTGTTTGCATTTCAACATTAAAATGTTCCCTTTAACATTCTGTTCAAAACATAGTTTTCATAATATAAATTATCATGGTTAATAATAACTGTATGCAACATTTACAAAGTGTACCCATGTTGCTCATATTAATAAAGCTAGGAATTTTTATGCAGATTTAAAAGTTGATGTTTAAGTTATTAAACGGAAACTATTTTAACAAAGAGAATGAGAGAAAAAAAGGAAAAAATGTTAATACATGAGAAAGAGATGTACTTTTCCTTTATGAGTTTCTCTAGTATTTCTGCAACTTCAGACCAATACTTGAAGTTGGTAGGCCTAGCCCTTCCTTATGAACATATTTTAAAGACAAAAACTCCAAAAATACACACATGGAAGACCAAGCAACACATAAAATGAAAGAAAAACGTAGCAATTAACTATATGGTGCCTTGAAACTGTAGGAATGCCAAATAAATTTTAGACCTTATGCCTTATGAAACTTAACATTTTATTTAACTCAAACTGCTTCGTTATCCAGTTTAGTTTTATGTCTGCTAATAACATATATGTAGCATTTCTAACTATTCTCATATATGGCCCCTTTGGGGATAGTCTTTCAGAGAATTAAGGTTGACTGCTCTTAAAATGTATAAATTATTTACAGCCACATTTTTGCTAGTTGTATGTCCTGGAAACTGACCATATTGGTATAAAGTAAAATCTGGGACGTTAACCATATGACTTGATGATATTAACATCTATTATTAATGGTGCATAATGTTCCCTTGTAGTTTGTATCAAGATGTCCAAGAAGGTAATAATTTAAAGTGGAAAGGGATGATGATGATGAAGCAGTGGGGGAGTTCAATAAATAAAGAGAGAGGGAGAGTTTGGATGCAGATCCTTAAGCTTTCAAGTCTGCATAAATTAAAGCACTGCTAGTGATTACCTGTTAATTTTTCCCAGCTGCCCTCCCCTTCATTGATCTGCCTTTTAAACACGGTGATTTTAAGCTGCTCACCCCTACTGTACATTGAGCTTAATGAGCTCCACCCTTTGTATACTGCTGTTGATATCTTGAATTAGTTACTTGCCTTTGCTTATATTAAGAAAAGTTAATTTTGCCTCTCAATGGCTGTTCTATTGATTTACTTGCTCTGAATTCATTATCTAGCTAGCTGTGGGATAAAGTATTGTATTTTTATACTTTAGCAAACACTTGTTTTTATATCAAGAGGCCAGTGGATTTTCCATCTAGTGCACTGGGAGGTAGCCTGGTCTTTTTAGGTTGTGGTACGACTTGAGATTTCTGCATATAGTTTTATTGGCTAAATGGCTTATTAATCAGATTATCTTGTTTTTAGTGCCTTTATAAATTCTGTACAGCTGAGTGGCTCTTGGCTCATTTATACAAAGCAAAGTACTTTTATTGAATAATCACACTTTTAGAAGCTGTTTAAAGTACACTGCTGTATCTGAATCTTTAAGTTTGTTTGTGGTAACATTTCTCTCTGGATACTCATTTGCTGTGCTTTTTACTTTAGGTGGAGTGGGATTATTCATCTATTGGCAGTAGGTATTTACCAGGTCTATCTGAAATGGGAAGCACTCAAAAGGGCTCTAAGTATTTTTTGCACTTCTCTAGTATTCTGTCACTGTTCTTTAGCAGTTTCAAAAAACAATGTACTGTTTGCTGCTTTAAGTAGCTAATTGCATTTGTATTACACTGTATCTGTTATTTGTAGAGCTGTTGAAGGTAGTTTTTATGGTCTTGTTACACTTGGGCTCCAAACCACCTATTCTATATTAAGAATGTGTTTTTCTGCGCTGTTGTGGCAGAAGTGCGTTGATCTAAGCTGTCCTGAGTTGGTGATTGCTGGTGGAAGGATTATTGTGTGGTTTTCTGATTGGTTGTTAGTTTAAAACTTGTTTCTTTTGTCTTGAATTTAAGCCTCACATTTGTGCAGGCTTTGGTATAGATACTGAAAGCTGCTCATCATTTGGCAACTTTGCTACTGCTTGCTGAGAATCTGCTTTCACCTGGAACAATCCACTACTGATAAGACAAAAATAAGTTTTTTTTGCACATCATTATATACTGTGACTGTGCTTTAGTGGCTTCTTAAGGTATTTGCTGTTACATTTGCACTTTATAGCAAAAAAAAATATATATAATGTCTACTGCTGCTTTAAGTAGTTAATTGAACTGTATTACATTGTATCTGTTAGTTGTAGGGCTGTTGTAGGTAGTTTATGTTGTCTTGTTATACTTGGGCTCCAGACCAACTATTCTACATTAAGAAGGTGTTTTTCTGCACCCCTATGGCAGAAGTAAGCTGATCTAATCTGTCTGATTTGGGGATTGCTGGTGGAAGGCTTATTGTGTGCTTTCTTGATTGATAGTTAGCTTAAAACATGCATCTCTTTCCTCATATTTAAGCCTAACATTTGAGTGGTGCTGCTCTTCATGCAGGGGCAGTTAACAGTGTCCTGTATAAATGCAAAAGCCTAGAAGCTCAGTTTTTCCCTAAACATCTGTCAGTGAAACCCTTCCAAGCTTTTCTGCTGCTCTGTGAGCAGCTCATTTGCACATTGAGCAGCATTGTCTTATTTATCAGCCTTAGCCTACACAAAGCATACATTCCTCTTGTAGCCTTGACACTACCAGCACAGTCCTGTCAAGGTAACCCATTCCCTTCCATATTAAAACATACATTAAGAGCCTGCTATCATGGACAGGCAGTTTCCCATCATCGCCCTGGCCAGCCTGATAGACATGGGCATCCTGTGGCAATGTTGCAACTGTCACATGTCTACTGACAACTACTTGCTCCTGAAATAAACAAATACTTTATGTGAGAGCTATAGTTACACTATGAAATTGGAGCCAAGACTCTCACATAAGGACAAACTGAATGGCAAATAGGTTGTCAGCACACATGCACTTCCCACACTAAATAAAGGAACGACACTTAAACCCACATATGCAGAGGTACTCACTAGTAACTTATCTAAAGATCAGAGGCCTCCCAAATGGAAACCACTTAAACACATAAGAATGTAAAAAACATTCACCATAATAACACAAACACCAGTTTCTAGCAAATAAGCCCATAAAGTGTAATACCAGAAAACCTAACATATTGGTCATATGTGACTCCATTGTGAGACATATGAATGTTCCCCTCACCAGGCTGAATAAGAAGCAGGTTACCGTTAGCTGCCTATCAGGTGCCAGGATCCGTCAAGTCACTTAAGCACTCAAGTCACTCAATCACAAGTGCCGGTATGACTCTGTCATAGTCCATGTGGTAGTGAATAACTTCAGACCTACTTCACTGGACTATATGAAGAGAGACATGACTGGGCTCTCAGATTATGTGACATAGGTAGTTATAAGCCTAGCTTTAAGCAGCATTCTACCTTCTCAAAGGATGATACCACAATACAAACACAAAATGATTGACTTTAACAATTAGCTTAGCTTCTGGTGTCAGTCCAAGGGATTCAGTATCTGTCTGCATAGGAAGACATGGCTGACAGGCCATGCTGCTTTGCCAGAGATGCTCTGCACCTGTAGCCTCTAGGGTTTTGGATACTGGCAAAGGCATTAGCCACTCCTATTCTTCCTTTTTTCAGCAGAGTCAAAATAACCAACCTCCAAACATAACAGAATCCACTCTAGATAAATTCAAGGTACTACTGCTTAATGCAAGGAGTCTAAACAAGAAACTGCACTCCCTGGAAGCACTCCTCACTTTGGAAGATGCTGATTTCTGTGCAGTCACTAAAATGTGTGGAAAGCATCCCAGCTGTGCAGGTCTACAGTGCCTTCCATGTGTTCAGACCACAAACTGAGCATGAAAGAACCAAAGGAGGACATGTATCCATCTTCATTAAGGATAGACACACTGTTAGATTGGTCAAACTGTATGACTCTCTTGAGCTACTCCATGTCTAATTGACTACAGGCAAAGCCCCCCTTCCACATTGTAGCAAGCTATAGGTCCCCCACCATGAAACAGGAAAAGCATGCCGCATACCTGTACTTACTGGAGTCACATGCCATACAGTCCAACACCTTACTTATGGGTGATTTTAATTATCCTACCATCGACTAGGAAACATACACAACCACAAACATGCTGGCTCAGAGGTTCTTGGACTTTGTCAGTGCAGATGCTCTGGAACAGCTAGTCAGCACACCCAAAGAGGCTCAAATGTCCTGGACATAGTACTCACTAACACAGGAGAGCATTGCACCTCCCATGTGAAGTCCTACCTGGTAAGATTGGACCATAAATCAGTCTTATTAGATGTAATTATAAGAGTAGACATGCCATCATGCTCAAAAATGCTGAAGAATTTTTCAAAGACAAATGACCTCCTACTAAATGATGGTATAAGATGTTTCAAAGCCCCCGCTGCACTTAAGCAGTTGTATAGGATTGGCTGTTCCTGACCAGATAACAACCAGGTCTTGCCAAAAAAACAAGCCAGCCTGGTGGACCCCAAGTAAAAACAGGCTATGCAGCAAGAGGAAAAAACTATTGTAGTAGAACAAGTGGGAACTGGCTCAGCAGAGGAAGAAATCCCTCTATAGCTAAACAAACAAATTAGAGAGCTTGTCATGTCCTCCAAAACTAATTATGAAGCAAAAAAGCCTCCCTAGCTATGGATAATCACAAGGCATTCTTTAACTATGTCCAAAATCTAAAAGGGAATACCCAGCTATGTGCTGAACTGGTTGTTTAACACCACCCATACTCAACTGGAGGTCATCACCAACCTGCTAGCTGACAGATTTGGAGCAAACTTCACCCCCTTTCCCTCCAGTAATTCCTCCAGCATATAACCCCCACCATTCCTCAGCCTATTATCTCAAGATAGCAGATCATCTTGGCACTCCTCAAGGCCAAAAACACACCATCGATCGGACCAGACAACATCCTAGGTTGCCTTTTAAACACCTTAAAACATGACCTAGCAGATCCACTTAGATCCCTGTTTAACTGCAGCCTGTGAACTGACTATGTTCTGGTGGAATGGAGGACAGCAACAGTAATCCCTCTTCACAAAGGGGGACTATCAACCGACCCTGGGAATTATAGGCCCATAAGCCTGACTAGCTTCATCTACAAGGCCATAGAAAGAATCATTATGGACCTTATTAATAAGGGCATAGGTAATCTCTAAACTCTGGACCCAAACCAGTTCAGATTTATTAAAGATAGATCATGCCTGTTAAATGTGGTTGGCTTTGAGAAAGTCACCGAGGCCCTGGATGAGGAAAAGATGGTGCATACTGCCTATCTTGACCTTACCAAGGTATTTGATGCAATCCCCCTTTCAGGTATTATAGAGAAACTCTTCCATTTGGGAATTAACCCCTATATTATCAGATGGTTAGCCAACTGGCTCATCGACAGGACACATACTGTCAAAGTGGGTGACTTCACCTCTAGCAAAAGACCAGTCTCCAGTGGCGTATGACACAATTTTGTACTGGGCCCCTTACTGTTCAGAATTTATTTCTAAGAAGTCCAGGCAAACCTGGACTGCTTGTGGCTGACTAAGTTCGCTGATGACTGCAAATTGGGAGTGATCACTGAGTCTGCCAACAATGTTAATATACTGCAGACAGGGTTAATGCAGACAAACAATTGGTGTCAAAGCCAAGGATTAAAGCTAAATGCAAAAAAAACTGCATTATTATTCTCTTTGTGAAAGCTGACATCCCTGCTAATTACATTATAGACTGCACCCCTCCCTAAGTGTAGGCCCAGTGATATGTGATCTGGGTACTCAGGTTGATAGCAAACTGAACTTTGACCATCACATAGTAGTAAGAAATCCTTCTATGTGGCACATCTTATAAGTAATGGCGTTGCATCTAGATCTATGGAAATTATAATTCTATTATACTCAGCCCTTATCAGATCAATAATTGAGTACGAGTCTCCCTTTTGCACGAACCTCGCCAGACATCTGTAACAGTTGGAGAGACCACAGAGGTTTCTCAACAAGAAACTACAGAGTACACAAAACAAGTCTTTCATTGAGAGACTGAAACCTTGTCACTGTATTCTGTCTTCTATAGGTTGCTAAGGAGTGACCTGTGCCTGGCTTACAAGGCATTCTTGGACCCAGCCCTGATAGAAATGCTACACATTCTTAAATCAAACTGCAGGAGGGTCACTCACTCCAGGGATCTTAACCTAGCCTCTGACATGAACAGGTCATGGTGGACAGATGGATACATCTCTCAGAGACTGATACTTCTCTGGAACAAGCTTCCAATTCATGTGAAACAGAGCCCCTCCCTGACCCATTTCAAATGCAACCTTGCCCAATAGATGGGTGATCATATATTCACCCCTGAAGTGGTGCCCGTGTCCCTCTTGGACAGATGAAGTTGGTATTAACTTCACAAACCTAACCACCAACAATTGGGACAACTTGGGATAAATACGTCTATGCTTATAAGGGCTATGAGCCATTAGCCTAGTAACCTCCTATGAACCTATGAACCTATGAGAATAATAACCCCCATACAGAATATTCTATTTGTAAAGTTGCAGAAGGAATTGTAAGAAGTAAGTCAACAGAGGAATGGAGGTAAGGAGATTTTGCCAACAGGGATGACTGCAAGTAGGGGTATAAATAATAGGTAAGGGGGTTGGAATTTACTGGAGAAAACTGACAAAGGAATCAAGATACTGGGAGCAAATAACTAGAGAGGGAAAAGTAATAGAGTGGGATGAGGCCAGGAAGAAGTTTAGACTGCAGGTAAAAGACTATCTTCCCTTTCAGGGAATAATGTCAGATATAGGCAAAGAGACAGGGATAGGGGAGTCCTAAGTGAAAGACCTGCTTTGGTAGAATTTTTAGTTGAATCTAGAACAGAAGCTGCTGTTAAAAAGAAGACAGTAAGGCATATAAAATATTGAATGATAACTATTAAGAATCTGTCAGAGGATGTTAGAAAGGATTGGGTAGATTTACTGGAAAATCATTTTAAAAGGGAAGAATGGGAGTTCATATGTGTGGCTTCCAAGTGTGCAATATAATCCAGAAGGTTTAGAATTTTTGCACGGAAGTGTTTGCATATTATATTATACCACAAGCAGACTTCAAAGAATTTATCTTCAGGTAGATAGCAAACGTTGTTGCTGTGATATGGAAGAAATAAATAACTGGGAACATGTTTAATGAGAGTGTAATGAGTTTGTAGATTAAAAAAAACTTCAGAGTGCTCTGTCAGAAATATTGGGTGAGCAAATGGCTGTAACTAAAGAAATGATTCTTTTGAGCTAGGATACAGGATCTAAATTATCTATATATAGTAAGGCCTTAGTAAGTTTAATTCTGCTGGCTGCCAAAACTGCAATCCCTGGAAAATGGAAGTCAAAATGTAAATCCGCTATATTTGTAGAACTGAATATTGTAAAAGAGATACAAGAACTGGAAGAATGATCTTTAGAAAATGGAAAGAGCAAATTACGTAAACACGTGGAACTTTTGGTGAAGAATTCCTGCAGAATAACGTTCAGGAGGAGGAGTGAGGTTTAAGAGAAGGCAGGAATTAAGTAATTTAAGTAATGATGGACTGAAAAACAAATGTTTAAAGGGAAGGAAATGTGTACTATATAATGTGTGCAAATGCAAAAAATAACATAGTTTGTTTTCTTTGCTATTAATATATGTGTACCTATGTCTTAAGTGATATTTTAATAAAGGTGTTTAACAAAAGATGTCCCGTTCCTCTGGTTGTCCCTTATTAATAACTAATATATCATTAATAAAGCATCCACAACTATCATATTTCAAAAGCCATAGCTCTATAACAGGATGCCCTCTGTAGATGCTAAACATTCACATGCATAACTCAGTGCAATTGGGATACCCATTGCAATACTCCTTATTCACAGATAAATATTATTTGCCTGCCTTGAACAGGCTGTTTGTTAGCACAAATTCTGGTATCACCATTGTTTCTCTAAAGGCTTCTGTATAGGAGGGGAATTTACAAAATATCCATCTTAAGCCCTCCAAACCCTCTTCATGGCAAATGCTGCTATATGAGGCATTTATATCTGGTGTAATAAAATAATGATCATTCTTTGCTTCTATATACTTAGCTTTTCTAAGACATAGCATAGCATGAATCCAGAATGCATCCTGGCATTTTCTGACCCAATAGCTTAAATGCGTGATCTAGAAAGTTAGATTAGACTCTGTAATATAACCAGACACTGAGACAGTGAGTTTCAAGGTTGGGTTTTCCCAATTTTTATGTACATTTAGGATATCAAAGACATAGAAACACCTGATATCAGATGTTTGAAAATATCTATATAGATGTTCAGGGATGTTACTAATTCATAGCTGTTCCTCTAACAGCAATGTATATTGGTAATTAATAAATGTAATGTAGTCTTTACTTACTTTTTTACAAGTAGTTTCATCTTCTAAAAGGCAAGCCAATTCCATTTTGTTCTGGTCTATGTGCAGAACTATTGTGGCCCTTCCCATTTCTACTTTTTATTACTAAATTATGGCTTAGTTTCTAGGTGTTCAGAGATTGTCTTTCACTTCTTTTCAGGTTATCAAAGTTTCATATATTGTTTGAAATAACTGAACAGTGGGATGTAATGAGGGTGTAAAATCTGGCCGATCTGGAATGAATTTTCTATGACTCTCCATATTATTTTGAATTTCTCATGAATTAATAAGCCTTACAAAGTGGACATCACAGACATAATGATGGTGCAAAAGTGAAACCATAAGTTAACACATTCATGTCACTGCCAGTGAGTTTTACACCAGAAATGTTAATTGCATTCTTAATATCATTTACCTGCATGAGGTTGTTAAATTTTTTCCCCCAAATGCTGTTCCCCTGCTACTTCTGTATAAGTTCTCTTTTGAGGGATTCCCCCACTGAGCCCTCTCTGGTAGACATAACATATCCAAAACTTTAGGGGCATACTTAAATCATTGTGCATTTCCATTGAATTTATTAACTGTTCTCCAAGGGCAAACTTGTATCTCTGTTGTTATCAACCTCTTCATTCACAATGTCTTTTGGAATACTGGCTATATTCTGTTTCTGCTCTTCTACTGTATCTCAAGCAGGCTCTGACCCATTAGTATAAAGTCTCATTAAATGTAATCAGTAGAAACAGAACTAACTAATGAAGTAGGTTGTTTGAGTTAAATAAAAGGTAACATTTTAAGAAGTTTGCAGCTTATTTGGCATTATTGGAGTTTCATATTACTATAAAGTTAAGTGCTAGCTTTAATATTTGTAAGACAATAAAAAAATCTAAGAATTTATTTTCTTGATATGGCTAAAATGACTACAGTAAAAATATTGTCTCTGTTAATACACACAAGTATGGCATTATTGTACAGTACCATATTCATTTATTTATTGGTATTTGTTTACCAGAAAAGTCCATTGGGCCAAAAAGAGACCATTTTCAGTGGAGGCCCCAGGAGAAAAGCTCCACAAGAAACACAAATAGAATATATAATACATCACAAGGCACACATTTTGAGTATATACAGCACAGAGGGAGGAAAAAATTCTTAGCAGTAGGACATCTATAATATATATACACATATTTGATAGACTGTAGCTGATGTAGTAATATGGGTGAATATAAAATGCTTTCTAGTAAAATGAAAGTTATCAGACTAATGAATTTGACCAAAGGACTGAATGTTTATCTAACAGTCTTATAGAACGTGATTCCAATTAGCTTTTTCAGTTGTACATCAACGGTGTATTTCTGTAGTCTTAGCTATTTTGTTAAATGTATTTGGAGTAAAGATAACACTGTTTAAAACTTTTTAAACTTTTTGGCTATAAATTCTCCAGAAAGGAGAACTAGTTGTGCCAGCTACCGATTACAGACTTATCTTTCTGCTAACTTCTGAAGTTATTTATTTATTTATTTATTTATTTATTTTTTGGGAAAATTAATTTCTGGAATTTTTCATTCATGTCAAATTTATATTCTAATAAAATTGCCTATAAATCTGACATAACTGAATTGCTAGATTTATTATTACACAAGTTTTTGCACAGATGTTCTGTTAAAACTAGCAACCCCACAAGATTTAAATCAGCTATTTCTTTTATTTTTCAAAGTTCTCTCTTTTAAGAAGATGCAATTCTAAGTATCCATCTCTTTCATCAGTATAGCTTATCTTTTTCTTTCTCCTGAAACTTAAACCTTCAGTTACCTTGTAACAAGGGCATAACATGAGGGATGCTGGTACTCTGAGTATTTCCTACACTAAAGAAAAACAAGTCTTTTTTACATTTTTTTCAAAGAAATTGCCTAAACAAATATAATCTACATGCTTAGAAAGAAAGCATATATTATAATCTTTGTTTAGTCAGAATATAAGCAGACTAGCCGGGTAGTGCTGACTTTGCACGTGGTCTGGAAGAAGCTTCAATTTATTTTACTGTACATGCCCATAGAACATTGTTTACTGCCTGAATCCATGGCAGTGTACACAAGCATATGCCCTTAGCTAGCAAAAGCAATTTATACATAATATTATTATAATTTAGCTTGATGGCACTTTTCCCCTTCCTTTAATTTGGTGCAATACATTTGTTGCATGCATTCTACTTACTGTACCCGATTACTCTCTAGTGAACCTTGCACTATGCAGGCTGGGTTGACCCTGCAATTAATTATATTTGATCAGTGCTCTACTTTGGTAAAAAAACATAAACAAATAATCCATTATTTTGTAATGCTCCACACTGCATTAGTACTTCTATGGAGTGCTAGGTGACAGAGGTGTAACTAGCTTTTATTGCTGGGGGCACATATATGTTGTAACAAAACAAGGATACAACTGCAAATACCTGCAAATCTGATGTACTAGTCTCCTGATGGAAAAACAAGTGCAGGTAGAGTCAAGTCACAATTTAGAAAAAAATCGAAGCTACTGACTCATTCTCTCTTTTGTTTACCAAATGCTGGGGTTGAGCATTTCATGGGACTGGCTGCAGTTCCTTAAAAAAAGTCATATCACAAGTAAGGCAAAGTCTGAAGCTGCTGTCCCTTTTTGCTATAGAACTAGTTGTAGAATACAAGCTGTTTGTTAGCATGCCACTCTAAGCAAGTTCTTTGTGTATGTTGTTGTAGGAGCTGCTCTTTGTAATAAAAAAAAAACTCTATGGGTTGTATGCAAATACTTTTGTTTACTTTAGTTAGTGTATGGTGACAAAAAAGGACCTGTGATGGACTTATGTTCAGTTTTAATGTCTGCATTTTTGTTTATCTTATTTGATGAGGTTATGTCATTAACTTGACCAGTTTAAACATGTCACTGGGCTGTCTAAGTTGTTGGTGGTGCAAGCGAGGCAGATACTTGCTGATAAAAATGGGTTTATGAATATTGGAACGGTAAATACATTGGCTGGGATTCATTAAACTCTGAAGCCTATACAGAGTTTGCACATTATGCATAGTAAGCAGCAGTGGTGATTACATATTCATGCCACGCACAGTGTTTAAATGTAAACAAGTGCAGTTTCATGGCTGGCAACAGTGTTGATGGCTAGGAAACTGTGTTAAGCAACATGGATAGCAATCTTGTGTATCATAGAGCAAGCTAGTTTAGCTGGATTGCACGGAATGCCACAACAATTATCAGGGTTTATCATATAGCAATGTATATGGTCCAAACACAGTACAGTATAGTGTATACAGTGCAAAGTACTGTGGAATCCCATTCCAGGCATTCTGTACAAAAGTTGTGTAAATGATCTGTAAGGGTACATGGACTGCCATGTAAAATAAACAGTCAAGGGAAATGTGTGCACTGAATAGGGACACACAGATGAATTGTAGAAATGAACACAGGGAAAGAGGACAGCTGAAATATCATAATGTACAGCAGATGAGGGCATGTAAATGGAACACAATTGTAGCAGGAACACTAATTACATATTGACATGGTACAGTACGGACTGCACAGTGAAAATGCATATTATGTGACTGTCAGACAAGGTGACATAACAATGGAGAAGATGTCTTTGTAATATAAGCGTCCTGACATGAACAATGGAAAGGTCATCTATCAGGGATGTTATATACAATCGGTGTTTGATATATATTGTGAAGCTGTGCAAAGTGATTTGGCTGGATATGGCTGTAATGTCAGCAGAGGTCTCCATCAAGTGGGATACAGTTACATTCTCATGGACAACAGTAAGGGAAGCATGCACAATCATGGACAATATCAGAAAAATTTCACCAGTAATCCCATGTCTCTTGACACAACATATGTGATTCTGTGTTGTGCACTAACACACTTGTCCAACTATTGTGACATGTAAGCAATCTATGAGCGTAATCAAGCACACCATCCTGACACTAACATCTGCTAGAGGGGTTAGGAGAGACCCTGCTATGCCTGTATGTAACATTATGATAAGTCCAGTCTAGCTGACTGGTGTGCATGGCATATATATATAGTGCAGTTCACATTATCACAGATGTAACCCATGCCATCAATGTTGTCAAACAGCTATATATTTAATGAGTTCATCACTGGAACAGGTATCACTCATGCATCAGGTATAACACCTTGATGGGGGTTCTGCACCATCAGACAGTAATGTTTATCCCACAAAAAGAATACTTAGGTATGGCCAATAAGATGCGTGGGAGCTCACTGTGGCAAAGGTGGTACATTTCAGTTACACATCACTGGAAGATGAGTAAGGAAGTACATGAAAATGTTTGCATTGTACTCAGTTATTGGTGTGATGAATGATATGAACTATGGAGGTATTGTAGCCTTTGCTGTGGATACTCTGCACATACTTACATACAAGGGAGTAGTCACCACTGTGGCCAAATGCTGGTGGATGTTCCACATGCCCTCTACCCCAGGACACAGGTCTCATACCAATTAGTCTGCTTATAGGGTGTGATGCCTACATTATTCTTGAGTTGTGTATTTGTTTTCATAATGTAACTTATCATTATTAGCAAGTTTACTGTGGCGTGTACACCTAGCATGGATAACAGTGCTTTGGTCCCCACCTACTTCCCTTGTTGCTTAGACACTCTCCCCCACTCAAAGCTTACTCTACCAGTCAGTTTAGATTTTTGGGACAGAATTCTTTAACTTAAACAAGGTAAACATTCTACTTTAGATAATTGAATAGCCAGGATTTCTTAGCTTCAGAAGGGTACTGAACTGGGTCTACCGTTTGGTTTTACTGATGACTTCTCTCAGCCTGGTTTTCTTCTTGCTCTGTTCACCCTCTCTACACTTGGTTCAATCTACTCCCCTACCATATTCCCAATTCCCATGCACCCTCAAATACTCTACATTTCTACTCTAGCCCCCTTGATCTAACCCCTCCCCCTACCACTAAACCACCAATTAACATACCTACCCAATATCCAACCATTCCCCAACCTCCTGAACAACTCCACCCACCACATCACAGACTTCCACAACCCCTTCTTTCTCTCTCAGCTTACTCATAAACTTTCCCATCCACACCACCTCTACTACTCCCTTTCCCACTCCAGTCTCCTATCCCCAATTTTTCCATCTCTGCACAGATAATTCTGGAAAGTCTCCTATATCACCTCACTGCATAAAGGTGGCAACTCTACCGAGCTTACTAATTACAGGCCCATTGCCATTCTTTCACCTCTCTCCAAAATACTAGAAAAATGTATTCACTCCCAGCTTCTAAACTACCTTCCCTCCAATAACCTCCTATCAAACACACAGCATGGTTTCTGCCCCCACCACAGCACTACAACCGCCCTCCTCAGTTTTACTAACAATAAATGAACACAGAAATCAGAATAAATATGTCTCATCCATCTTTCCAGATCTCTCAAAGGCATTCAACACAGTTTCACACCAAAAACTGCTGTCAGAACTGGCCACATTACATCTCAGTCATTCTTCCTTAGCTTGGCTCCACAGCTATCTAACCAAACACCAGCAGGCTGTTAGATGGCAACAGGAGCTATCATCTTTGCTCCCTGTTAACATAAGAGTTCCACAAGGCTCCATATTAGGCCCCCTACTTTTTATCATCTTCACAAATCAACTCCATAAATCCACATCGCTTGCCTCTGTCATCCAATATGCAGATGGCTCTACCCTAATATGCACCGCCCCCTCTCTAACACAACTACAGGCTATAACACAACAATCATTCCTAGAAGCAGAATCCTGGCTAACTAACATTAACCTCATACTGAACCCAAACAAGACCAAACTCATGCTCTTTCTCCCCACCAAAACACCCAATCCCTCAGCCACTTTTCAAATCCACTCCTCCAACAACACAATCATACACACCAGTTCACATGCAAAATTACAAGGTGTCACAATTGATAACAAATTAAAATTCGACCTACACCTCTCTCAAACCATTAAAAAAACACACATCAAACTAGCCTCTCTTTACTGAATTAATCCTTTCCTAACTAGCCATTCTAGACTAAGCATCGCCAGGACTCATCTCTTATCTACTGTTCTCTACGCTTCTCCTATCTTTACAAACCTTAACAAAACTGACCTTACCAAACTTGAATCAGCCTACAATAAAATAGCCAAGTTCGCCACTAGCTCCCTATATAGGTCCCACCACTGCTCTGCCCTATAACAAATAAATTGGCTAGAATTCCCACAACTAACCTATACCCAATGTGTCTTTACTCACCAACTAATATACCAGCCAAACAGAGCCCCAGCCCTACAACAATTACTCCAACCATATGCCAACACTCGGCAACTCTGATCCTCACACAAAACAATCTTCCAAGTATCCAAAATCAACAACAAAGCCAGGGACGCCCCCTATTCCCACCATATTTCTAAACTTTGGAACTCAATCCCTCAACACACCTTAAATGCTACCAACCTACACCATTTCAAAACTCTGCTCAAAGACCACCTCACTAACAACTGGCTCTGCTCCTGCACCAAGGCAGGCTAATCCCATATAAGCCCACATCAAATTTTATCCCCTAAATTTTATAGTCTCCATGTATACCCCACTTCCACTTGTTAACACCACCTATCAGCTACCTACAATGAGTATAATTTGATAACTTCTTTTCTTTTGTAAGGGTATACATATGTACACGTATTAAAGTATACTCAAATGATCAACTAAAGATGGACCCCTGCCCTAAACAAAAAAAATATATATTTATTATATTGTAATAACTTTCGCCTTTTCCCTAAAGTGCCTATTGTATATTGTACTTTCTTTATTGTCTCTAGATATTTCTGTTAAATTCTATGTAAAACTGACACTGTACCTGTCAATGTTGTTCTTGTTTTATTGGAGCTTTTCTCCCCGGGCCTCCACTGAAAATGGGGTCACACCCAGATCCACTATCCTGGTCAACAAATGTAAAATATATAAATAAATAAATCTCAAACATTTCTCACACTTTTTAAGTCATCCACTTCCTCCCTTATGCCCCTCCTCTCTCCCACTTAAAACTTTCCACACCATGCTCAATATTTACCTTACAACTCCCCTTCTCTTCTTTCTTGCATTATTTACTTCTTACCATACTAAACTCACTTACCTAAAACTATCTCCTACTCTTATCCATCTTATTACTATTAGTAGCTCTACCCCATCTTTCACAATCTCTCCATCTCTGTACAATTTCTCCTACATACAGCTCTTACAAAACAAAATATTATCTCATACCCCTCTATTCCCCAAAACTTAAACAGAAATTCTACACGTATTAACCCTTTTTTCCTCAACTCACTTTTATAACAAGAACTCTTCTACTAGCAGGAGATATTCACTCCAGTCCTGGCCCCTCCACCTCTCCACTCTCCCTCACCTCCTCTCCACCCCAGCCAACCCAATCTCCCATCTCAACCCCCCACCTACACCACTCCCAAAAACCTAACTTTTTACTCAATAAACATACAAAGTTTACTTAATAAAACCACTGAACTCCATTCATGGATAGCCCAGTACTCTTCATATATTTGAACCCTTTCCAAAACATGGGTAAAGTCCCACATTTCAAATGATGAAGTCTTACCACCCAGATATAAAATTAATCGGCAAGACAAAATCTCAAAAAAGGGGGCAGAGTGACCATTATCTATTCTGAGCAATCTAACCTCTCCCCTTTACCCACTCCTCTCCCTAACTTCCACCCAGCTGAACTTTTAGTTCTCAACTGTCACATAAACAACCATAAAAAAAATGCTATTCCCTCCATATATATCCACCAGGTAACAACATCCCCATTCTTAAACTTATACTATCATGGATTTCAAACAACATACCTTATGAAACAGTCACCCTTAGTGACGCAAATATAGACTAGAAAAAATATTCAACTGACGGCACAAATCTCAGTATAAATCTTCATGATTTCAATCAATCACATCACCTACTTGTATGAATAAAAATAACAATACCTGTTCTATCCTAGACTGGATCCTAACTACTGATCCAAACCTCCACCATAACCCCTGCACCCTTCCTGACTCAATAAGTGATCACCTACCCACTCATATCCATAGACACTCTGTCCATCTTCCTAGGTCTGACTTTTACAGAGACTGCCGCAAACTTTCCAGTTTCAACATTGAAACATTCAGCACTAGACTGTCATCCATTAACTGGTCCAGCCTTCAACAACTTCCCCTAAATGAAGCATTACTTGAATTTAACCTTAACTCCCTAGCACCCTTAAGGAAAATTCGGATGAAAGCTAACTAAACCCCCTGGCTTACAAAAGACACCTGGAAAACCTACCTAAAAAGAAAATCAACTACACACCTCCAGAAATACAAAGAACTTAGAAACCTTACCAAAAAGCAAATCAACAAAGACAAAAAAAAATTTACAATCACGCCCAAACCAACTTTCACTCTAATCCCAAAAAATTCTGGAGCATCATCAACAAAGTCATTCACCCTGGAAGTCCTACAACCCCTACCCCCTACCAAAACAATATTCCACAAGAAACTGCTAACCTTCTCAACTGTTACTTCATTGAGTCTATCCACAAACTAACCCAAACTGACCATAACAATCCCCCTACCACCTATTCTACTCATACCAACGTTTCCCCCTTTTCTCCTAAACCAGTCCCCAGCATCCTACATCAAATCACTCTTACTTAAACTTAAAATATAGGTTCATAGGATCAAGCAAGTTACTAGGCTACTGGTCCTGAAGCCCTTATAAGCCAAGATAATAAATTAACCCATGTTCCCACAAGTCAGCACCCAATGCTCCTGTCCAGCAGGGACACAGGTGGAATCCCAGGGATATATTTTCTATTTCCCATCCAGTCATCCAGGTTCCTCTTAAAGAGGGATAATGAAGTGCTCTACTTGATGTGGAGAGGGAGTCTATTCCACAGATGGAGGAGTCTTTGGAAGACAAATCTGTCTCGCCAACAAGTCCTATTGATGTTGCAGATTAAGTTGAGGTTTTGCATGCAGGTCATGTGAGTGGAGTTTAGCTTGTGGATATACAGCAATTTCATTAAGGTGGGGTCAGAGATTGCTCTGTATGCCAGACAGATCACCTCTGAGGAGTTTGTATGAGATGGAGTAGGGGGACAGGATTTTTAGCCGATCTGTGTAGGATAGATTTTTGAAGCCCTGGATTCTCCTGGTCAGGAACCTCTGTGGTCTCTCCAGCTGCTGCATGTGCTTCATGAGGTACATGCCAAAAGGGGTGTTACACTCAACGATGGGCCTGATAAGTGAGGAATACAGGGAAGTTACGATTTCCTTGTTCCTGGAAGAAATACCCTTACTAATGAGGTGAGCCATGTAGAAAGCTCTCCATACAATGGACGCAACATGGTGGTCAAAAGTTAAATTGCTGTTAACTTGAGTGTCCATGGTCTCTCACAACTGCTTGTGTGCTTAGGACATTGTTATTAATGTGATAATTTGTGAAGACATCACTCTCCTCAAAGGGGATGATGATACATTTTTTGGCATTTAGTTTGAGGCTGTGTTTCTGGCATCAATCATTTGGCTGGGTGAGACCCTCTTGTAGTATGTCTGCATCACTAGAGGAGTTGATGTCAGTGCCCAGCTTACAGTCATCTGCAAACTTAGTCAGTCATAGACCTTTGGTTTTGGCTTGCACCTCAGAGAAGTGTATCCCAAACAGCAGAGGCCCCAAGACCAATCCCTGGGGTTTTCCACTCATTATGGGTCTACTACTTGAGGTAGCTTCCCCTATTTTGACTGAGTGAGTCCTATCAGTGAGCCAGTTAGCTACCCATCTGGTCATTTATGGATTTATGCCAAGCTGGGATAGTTTATCTATTATGCCCGAATGGGGAATGGTGTTGAAGACCTTGGACAAGTCAAGGTAGGCAGCATGGACTGTCTTCTCCTCACCCATGGCTTTGGTGACTGACTCAAAGAAGTCTACCAAATTTAACATGCATGATCTCCCCTTGACAAAACCAAACTGTGTGGGATCAAGCATTTGGAGGTTGCCAATTTCCTTGTTAATGTGGTCCATGATAATGTGTTCCATGGTGTTGCAAATCAGGCTAGTTAGGCTGATGTGCACCATCTGCTGATAACCCCCCCCCTTTCACAAGCTCACTGCAGTCTCTATAGCCTACCCCATTTCCATACTAGTAAAGAGATCAATCCAAGAATCTAGTGTCCCTGACATCTGGAATTCATTCTATACCATACGTCTACATAAAGAAGGAAACTCCACTGACCCTTCCAACTTCAAACCCATAGATTTCTTTTCCCCCTCTAAAATGTATATATACATAGACAGCTTCACAAATTTCTAATTCAGGAAAACTATCTGACCTCCAGCCAACATGGGTTTCAGACAAACCACAGTACTGCCAGAGCCCTTCTATCTCTCACTCATACTGTCGCAGAGGCCAGGGACAACAACCAATTGGTATCCTGTCTATTTCTTGACCTCTCAAAAGCTTTCAATACAGTATCCCACACTAAGCTACTAATTAAACTATCTAATCTCAGTCTCTTCACTTCCACTATATGCTGTTTCTCCAGCTACCTTACCAACAGTTTACAGCCTGTCAGATGGCATACTTCTTGCTCCCCCTTCCTATCTATCCAGACAGGTGTCCCCCAAGGCTCTATCTTAGGACTCCTTCTTTTCAATATCTTTACAAAAAACCTCCACTCTTCCTGTGGCATCTCCTATCTTATACAGTATTCTGATGACTCTACTCTCATCTCCTTCTCTGACAACATCACCCACCTTCAGTCTCTTACCCAAAACTCATTCCTTGATATTGAAAGATGGCTTACAGAAAAATAAACTTATCTTAAATCCTAAAAAAAAACAAATGCCTTCTCTTCCTGCCAAAATAGCTCCCCATGACAAAACCACCTTCACCATCTCATCAGTTGACAACACCATTATCAAAGTAGAATCTCACACTAAGCTTCTGTGCACCATAATTGATGACCAACTAAAATTCGATCTGCACATTCAACAATGTATTAGAAAGACACATCAATTTTACTTTATAGGAACAAAAAATTCCTCACCTGGCTCCAAACTTTGTCTTACTCAGGCATCCTTCTTCCCTGTCTTCTCTACACCATTCCAGTATTTAAAAACCTGCAAACCAAATTTTTTACCAAGCCTAAACATACTTATAATAGTATAGCTAATCTGCCACCAACCAACCCTACAACTCTCACCACTGCCTTGCTCTTAAGAAACTGCATTTGCTCAACAACTGCTTCAGTCACAGGTATACATCACTCACTCCATACTTAATAAATCTACTCGCTGGCCTTCCCTCTCCTCTGTAGTATCCTTCTGTACACCTAATCATTCTGTCCACAGCTCTGACCAACACCTCTTTGCTGTTTACAAACCCAGCAAGAACATTGGTAAACTCTTATAAAAATACACAATGTCCCAAGCTTGGAACAAACTCCCCTCTAATATAAGAAACACAGATTCAAAAAGAGCTAAAAAACTTACCCTCTAACTCTTGGTCCTGCCCTTGCCAGGACCATACTTAAATCACACCCCCTTCTCTACATCTCTTCCTTCCTTTATTTTTCACCTGAAATCTCACATGTAACTAGTGTTTATCCAAATATCGATAATTAGTATGTTACATTACATGTATTAAATTCTGTATATAAATTATGTTACCATTACTTGTACATATCTGTTTGTTCTCGACTTCTCAATGTTCTTTTATCTGCCTTTGGTTAAGTAATTCTGCCTGCTCTATGTGACCACCCATTATTTTGTTGCTAATCTCAAATTTACATCTAAGAAGTACTTGTATTGTATTGTATTGTATTGTATTGTATTGTATTGTATTGTATTGTTTTGGAGCCTTTCTTCTCAGGTCTCCACTGAAAATGGGATTCTGGCTCAGTTGGACTAACCTGGTTAACAAATGTCAAATAAATAAATACATAAATACGTAGCATAAATGTGTTGTCATGGCTGTGGCAGAAAATGTTGGTATATGTTAATTGATACTGTTTGTATTACACTGATATCACAGTTGGAGTCAATGATTGCCCACAGTTTGCATTCCTCCCAACAGCTGTTTGGACACAGGATGTGCATGTCATTCTTGATGGCCTCTGCTATTTGGGATATACTTTTCTGAGGTGCAGGCCAAAACCAGTGGGCTATGGCTGACCAAGTTTGCAAATGACTGCAAGCTAGGTGCTGTCATCAATTCCCCTAGTGATGTGGACATCCTCCAAGAGGGGCTCACTCAGACAAATGACTGGTGCCAGAAACATGTCCTCAAGCTGAATACCAAAAAATGCATCATCCCCTTTGGGGAGAGTGTTGTCCTCACAAATTATCACATTAATAACAATGTCCTAAGCACTCAGTCAGCCGTGAGGGATTTGGACATCCAGGTTGATAGCAGCCTGACTTTTGACCACTATGTTGCTGCCGTGGTACAGAAAGCCTTCTACGTGGCCCACCTCATAAGTAAGGGTATCTCATCCAGGGACAAGGAGGTCATAACATCCCTGTATTCTTCCCTTATAAGGCCCATTATTGAGTACAATTCACCTTTTGGCATGTACCTTGCAAAGCACATGCATCAGCTAGAGAGACCACAGAGGTTCCTCACCAGGAGAATCCAGGGCCTCAAACATCTACCATACACAGATAGGCTAAAAGCCCTATCCCTCTACTCAGTCTCATACAGACTCCTTAGAGGTGACCTCTGTCTGGCATAGAAGGTGATCATGGATCCTACCTTGATGGGACTGCTGCATATCCACAAGTCAAGTTCCACTCGAGTAACCCACACGTGCAGCCTCAACCTGGTTTGTGACATCAACAAGACATTTTGGGGGGACAGATTTGTGTCCCAGAGACTCCCTTGTCTATGGAATAGACTCCATCTCCACATCAAGCAGAGTACCTCTTTACCCATTTTTAAGTGCAACCTGGATAACAGGATGGGAAATAAAAAATATACCCCTGGGATTTCACCCATGTCCCTGCTGGACAGGGGCATTGGGTGCTGATATGTCTAAACATAGGCTAAACATTTGACTAGGCTTATAAGGGCCTCTGGGCCAATAGCCTAGTAACCTCCTATAATCATATATCTGTGACTTAAATAATTGACAAAAAAGGGCCTAGTAGGCAATGCTGATGTATGGCCATGATCACTGGACCTGAGATGTAGGTCACCTTACACATTTCAACATATTTAGATGTCATGTATGTGATCCAGTGGTCTACCCACTTGGTGATATAGGTGTTTATAGCCACATCTGACAGTGTTGGGTGAATTCCTCAGTGTGGATTTGTGTCAAATGCCTTGGCCTGGTCAAGTTCCACAGGATGATAGTGTTTTCATTATGCATACCCTTGATAACCTCTTTGAGGACATATAACAGATGTAGCAGACATGTATACAGCATTAACATCTCATACATGTCTGTTGCATGCAGCCAGGATATTACTTAGTGTCCATTTAGAAAAGTTCCATGATGACATGTTGGTTTACCTCACAGATGAGGAGAGTCAGGATGTGTCTATACATGCATGCAGGAGAAAAGCCAAACCAGCAACATCGAAGGATAAAATCTTTAGTAACACTTCCATACACAAAGCTTTCGGGTATAACACCCTTCTTCAGTGTGTAATAAAAACTAAAACAAAAGTATGGTTTTAAATATAATTATAAAAGACACAGCCAACCAATAAAAATACAATTGCAATTAATTAATTAATCATTATACAACCCAATTAAATTAAAAGTACATTCAGGTACTAGAGGCACATTTACTTTTGTTTCAGTATAGGTTTTATACTAACAGTTTCGTTTAACCTTGGTATTTTGTCTGCATTCAATCTCAGTATCCATTTATACTCTGCTACATCCAACTTGTTAGTTAGGTCACCCCCCCCCCCCCCAAGTTCATAGAGACTACATGCAGCACTCTAAAATTAAACAGATGTTTTACACCATTTTCCATCAAATGTTTAGCCAGAGCATTAGTTAAAACTTGTCTCTTTATGTCAGATACATGCTCAGTGATATAGTCTTTTAACCTTCTACTACATTTGCCAACATAAAATGTGGTGGACAGGGTGGACATAGCTAAATATATTATATTTTCTGTCAAACAGGTTGCTGTACATTTAATTTCAAATGTCTGTGAAGTAGTAGGATGTTCAAACACTAAATTAGTTTTAATATACCTACAATTTACACAATTAAAGCAAGGTTTAGTGACAGGTTTATTCATCAGTCTTAATTTCTTGTAAGCATTCATCTCTTTGTAACATAATTGCTGTTTTAAATTTTTGTGTTTTCTAAAAGAAAAGTATAGAACTTGCCCTACAACTTTAGCTATCTCAGGCTGGGCATATAAAATTGACCACTTCTTCTTAATATTAGTCACTGAAGTAGACTTTAAATTGTAAGTACTCCCATATCTAACATATCCATCCCTATTTTGTGTTATGTTTCTTCTACTGCCCTGATAACCACCCATTCCAAAGTATGGTTTAGCCGAGCTTGTCCTTTCCCTCCCTACATGCTGTTTAAGGTCTTGTAGGAGGGATTCCTTATAATTTCTTAATTTAAAGGCTTTATACATCTCATTCAATTGTTCATTATATTTCTCTTCCCTAGTATTAAGTCTACTAGCTCTAAAATACTGGCTAGTGACCATGCCTTTAAATATGTGTCTAGGATGCATACTTGCTGCTTGTAAAAATCGATTGGCCTGAACATCTTTTTATATATATACTAGTATCTATAGTACCATCTACTTTTTCCAAGAGAATATCTAAAAAGGTGATACTATCTGTAGAAAAATTCATCTTAAACTTCAGGAAGTCGGTAGTGGTTTCTAAATAATTAACAAAGGGGGTGAGATTTTCACTTTCACCTATCCATAGCAAAACAATATCCTCCACAAAACATGAATAAAAAACAATATTATTTGCATAAGGGTTCTGTTCACCAAAAATATATTTAAATTCCCAAGAATGTAATGTTAAATTGGCATATGTATTGGCGACAAACGTTCCCATCGCTACCCTAAAGATCTGGTGATAGAGCTGTTCTTCAGAGATATACACATTATTTTCCAACACTAATTCCAGCAAGGAACATAAAGTTTCTACTCTTCTTGCTGGTAATTCTGTATTACAACATAAAAAATTCCTACTAGCCTCTACTCCATATTCATTTGAGATAACTGTAAATAATGATACTACATCCAGTGTAACAAAAACAAAGGCACTATTGCTATGAGCTATAAACCATTTATGCAGTTTATCCAGAAAATCTCCTGTGTCTTTAATATAACTTCTAATTTTGGTCAAGTAAGGACTCAACATATATTCTAAATACAAAGACACGGGCTCTGTAACCCATCCCCTACCTGAGACAATAGGTCTCATAGGGGGTAGGTAAACATTTTTATGAACCTTTGGTAAACCATATAAAAAGGGGGTAACAGGATATGGTACCAACAAGTAATTAAATAAATGCAGATCAATATCATCTGTAAGTTGTAAATCATAAATTACTGCATTCACCCTATATATTATGTTTCACAGATCTTCTTGCTTAATTTTCTAAAGTGTACTAGTGTTATTCAAAAACTCATGCATACATTTCAAATACAAGGATTTATCAAGTATAAAAGTAGCCCCACCGTTATCAGCTTGTTTGATGACAATATAACAAAGCATCCTTCTCATCTATAGTTAAATTATACTTCTTAACACATTTTTCGAAATAACTGTCTCTAAATTGCCGTTCCCATATATCACAATAGGCTGAGACCACAGGTGCACTATTTGGTACAAAAGCGCTGGTTCTTTTTAAGGGCTTAACAGTAGTAGCAGTATCATTCTTAAAAATCAACTTTAAATTGACATTACGAACAAACAGGTTCAAATCAATTAAGGCATCCTCGATATTATCACTGCAACTTGGAATGAATTGTAGACCTTTGCGTAATAAATTTAAGTCATTTTCAAAAATCACAAGTTTAGAAAAGTTCAGCACTATATTATTTTCAGTCACCTTTTGTTTGGGCCGACTCCTCATCTTGGGTCCATTATAATTGACTCTGTTTCTTATTCTTCCCCTTGGCCTTCCTCTGGGTGCTATCCTGGATCTGTCTTCCACTCTCTCCAGTTGTTGTAGCACAAAAAACATTTGCAGCTGCTGAAAACCCATGTTAGTGGTTACTGCAACAGAATCAGCAACAGCGTGAGGTCCTGCCTCTATTCACCTCTGATTGGTAGATGGTGTAGCAGTTAATGAATGATCGGCAGCTTGATTTAAATTCATATTCTGATTTGCTACGGTAGTATGAGCTGCTGGAGATTCAAATGTATCCAGGGCATACATAGAATTCTCAGGAAATGTTCTATTAATCTTAGTTGTACTGTCTTTTGGCCAGGAAAAGATATGCCTGCTGTCGAAATCATTAATATCATGTAGCAGTTTACGTTTATTTACCTGCTCTAAACATTTATCATATTCTGATAAATGGCCTAACATTCCATAGTACAAAGCAATGTTAGAAGTAAAGCAAGTTAGAGAGGAGATGTCAGTCTCTAATTTCAGTACTGCATCATGAAGCTCATTTTAAGTTTGAGTAAAAAAATCATTCATTAGATGCATATAATCCAAACTAAACTTCAAACTCAAAGTCAGGTTCCTATTACCTTGTCGAACACTCAAAAGAGCGAACGCTCTTTGATCGACAGCTAATATTCGAAACCACAACATCTCGAATGGCCAGAACAGTGATTTTTTTCCCAGGGGAAAAAAAATTGCTCGGCCGTTGTCAGGACTTTGCAGTTTCCTCCACTATGGTGGAATCTTGGAGTTGGTATATTTAAGTAGGGGGGGTGTGGGGGGTACAGTATGTATTAAAAAGTATTAAAAATATAATATATTTAGCGAAGTGCACTTTGTGCACCACATTTTATGTTGGCAAATGGTTAAAAGGTTAAAAGACCGTATCACTGAGCATGTATCTGACATAAAGTGACAAGTTTTAACTAATGCTCTGGCCAAAGATTTAATGGAAAATAGTGTAAAACATCCATTTAATTTCTGAATGCTGCATGTAGTTCCTATGGACTTGGGGGGAGGTGACCTAACTAACAAGTTGGATGCAGCAGAGTGCAAATGGTTACTGAGAGACTGAATGCAAACAAAATATCAGGGTTAAATGGAACTGTTAGTATAAAACCTATACTGAAACAAAAGCAAATGTGCCTCTAGTACCTGAATGCACTTTTAATTTATTGGTTGGCTGTGTCTTTTATAATTGTATTTAAAACCATACTTTTGTTTTAGTTTTTATTACATACTGAGGAAGGGTGTTATACCTGAAAGCTTTGTGTTTGGAAGTGTTATTAAAGATTTTATCCTTCAACGTTGCTGGTTTGGCTCTTTTCCTGTTTTGACTGTGTTTGCTTATAACCACTATTTGCACGAGTTTCCTTTTTTTGGTGGTCTATACATGCATGCATCAGGTGCTGCCCCCCCAACTCAGATTGATGCATGTTGATGTGCAGTCTTCTACAGGAACATAGTCCATCTGGAAGGTGTGTCAAGTGTATATCCAGCCATGTCAGTTAGGTGTATGTTCTGAGTCACACTATAGGTGATCTGTGATGTTGTCACAGCCCATTGATTCTGTGTGATAACTCTAGCTAAAGGTAAGACAGTACATAATGCCTGTCTTGAACTGGCCAAGGTTTTGGACACAATACCCCACTCAGGTGTCAATGAGAACTCGCCCAGCTGGGGATTAACCCTTATGTTGCTAAATGGCTAACCAATTGCCTCACAGACAGAACACATACTGTGAAAGCTGGTGAATCACCATTTACCAGTAGAGCTGTCACCACTGGCGTACCCCAAGGATATGTGTTGAGCACTATACTGTTTGGAATCTATTTCTTGACAGTCCAGGTTAAAGTATATGGCCTTTGGTTTACCATGTTTGCTGATTCTTGCATATTGGCTGTAATCATTGATTCCACTAATGATGTTAACATACTACAGGAGGAGCTAACACAGACAAGTGATTAGTGGCAAAGCCACACGGTCTATAAATAAACACAAAATGTGTCATGATTTTGACCTTCTGCAAAGTGGAATTCCCTGCTAATTACAGTATTGACAACACTCCCTCTATGCTGAAACCAATGTTGTAAGACCTGGGAGCACACATACATAGCAATCTAAACTTTGAGCACCAATCAGTGGTATGGAAAGGCTATGTTGTGCACCTCGTAAGTCAGGCCATTCTATCCTGATCTGAGGATGATATAACAGCACTGTACTAAAACCTCATCAGAACACTAATAGAGTATAATGCTCTCTTTTGCATGTATCACACCAGACACCTGCAGCAGCGGGAGAGACCACAGGAGTTTCTCACCAAGAAAATACAGGGCCTACAGACCATGCCATGATGTATGTGGATAGACTGAAAACCCTGTCACTGTAATCTGTATCGTATAATATGAGGTGACTTGTGCCTGGGCTACAGGCCAGTCTCTGATCCTGCCCTGATGGGAATACTGCACATCCACAAATCAGCTATGGTTGATGACATCATCAGAGTCTGGTGAGAGGAAGATGGTAACAGCAGTGTCCCATATGCTGGTGTAAAAGGCTCTGCCTAATGTCAAGCAAGTTCAGAAACATAAACATACTCCAGTTGAATGCAGTGAGAACAGAACCCCTAACTATATAAGTACACTGACTACAAAACGCAGTATTTTATGCAAGTTCCATGGCACAAGTCTGTCCTTCACAAGGCTGCAGGACAACTCATAGTGGATGACATCATCACTGGATGTTAGAGAGAAGATGCTGGGAGGCCTGCATGAAATGGATGTGTAGGCATGTGCAAGTGTCAAAATATAGGCAATCCATGGGATTGGAGTGGTAACTGTAGGATACTCACTTCTGCTCCTCTGACTAGATAGACACACACACACACACACACACACACACACACACATACACACACACACACACACACACATACACACACACACACACACACACACACACAGCTCCCAGCTGATTGCAGAGACAACAGAACCCCTACCTACGTACACAGATGTCAGAACTCCTTACTTTACACAAGCTCCACATTACAAGTCTGACTTTCACAAGGCTGCAGGGCAACTTATAATGGATGCTATCAGAGCTGGATGTTGGAAAGATGTTGGGAGGCCTGCATGAAATGGATAGCTAGCCATGTTCAACTGTTAAGATATTAAAGTTCTATATGCAACCAGATTGATGAGTGTGCAATGTGTACTATTTGGTGGCTGTGTTCCAGTGTGCAGGTATACTTTAAGAGACAGCTTAACAAACTATATGCAGTTATCCACATTACTGCAAGTATTGGAAAATATGAATGTGTATTGTCATTCTAAAGATGTGTATGGTATATAACACAACATTTCTTATTAAGTTATGTAGTGTAGTTGATATATTTGTAAACAAGTACTGACAGACCAAGGTTCCAGTGCATGGGGGAGGTAACAGATGGCTTCATTGTAAACATATGTTCTTTTCTTAGATAGTGCAGTTATTTGGTTTGTCTTTCCACATGTAGTTTCATGGCGTGAAGAATAAATGGACAGTAAACAAAATAAATACATGCTATTGTCCACTTTGCATACTGCACCACTAAACAGTGGGTTTACAAATGGTTGGAAAAAAGCCCATGCAAGATACAAATTTCTTCTGCTTTCCCTGTTTGCGCTTAGTTAAGCAGTGCACAAATGTAAGCCTCAATGCTAAAATTCTAAGAGTTCTCAATACTGAGAGTATGAAACAAACCTGCTGTTTAGCTGGCTCTGTGGCAGTAGGTATAAATGCATTGACACATTTCTGTTTGAGGCAGGATAATATAGGGTTTGAATCCAGGTGTATGTAATACTTTTAAATAAGTAGTGATAATGTAATAAAATAAATATTTATATTACATTCAACATTGTTACTGTCTGTTGACATAGCACAGTGTGGTTAAGTGACATTCTACAGAGCTAACTAAACAAAAAACATTCACTGATGTTTGGCATTGGTGCACAATACCAAACTCTGCTCAAACACAGAGGACAAAAAGTGAAGGGCTCCAATGTTTTTTTTAAGTTATGTGTGTTGTATGCGATTCTATATTTTGACCAGATTAGAGGTGTTAAAATGGGCTAGACAGAAAAGTGGTGAAATGGGGGGCAAGCAGTGGGAAGAAGAAAGGGAAAGCAATGTGCAGGCGGGAGATAGGAAACAACCATAGCTATCCATTTTGTCGACAGTATAAAATTAAAATATGTACACAGTATTAGCTGAATGTGGACTGTCACCTCCACAAAGAGGGGTGACAGCAATGCAATCATTCTGTATAGCCCACTGGACCAAATCAAGCGTATCACGAAGACTTGTGTGAAATGGAGTGCTATGTATGGGATGATTTTTTTTGTGTGGGATAGGTGCCCTTTTTTTTTTACTTCAGTAAGAGAGAAATGTTGGGTAAGGAACGTTGGTATTTCTGGGTCAGGTGAGTTGGCTAAGTGAGGAAGCAAATGTAAACATACATGACAAACAAGAGAAGAGACAGGAATGGTGAGGGACACAAAAGGTTGGGGGACACCATGATTGGGGTGAGGAAGGGGACAACACAAGCCCATGCCCATCAAATTTGAGACTCTAGTTCTCACCAGCAGGACTGTCATCACTGTCCCCGTACTCTGCTGGCTGCTGGAGTGCTTGATGTCTTCTCCTTCTACTGACCATGACAGAGACCAGCCTCTCCATCTGGTGTAGGCTTACACCAATGGTGCTGTGCACAACCCTGTGCACCAACCCTGGCATTTTCTGTTGGGTGATGAAATCCCCACCTCCACCAGTACTCCCAGAGGGTACGACAGCACCAGTTGCCAGAGTAGTGCTACCTCAGGATGCAGGTAGTGCAGGGGCAGCAGAGGCAGTACTACCATGTTGGGTCCCAGATGTGCTGGGCGTCTGTGCCAAAGCCAGTGGAGTGGGAGCAGGCTGAACCACTGAGGTTGGCCTACCTTGCTGCAGTGAGAAACACTTAGTGATTTGCTACAGATGGATGACATGGAGACATTCTGATGACACAACAGAAAATAAAAAAAGAAATAAGGGTTGGGGTAAGAGAAAAAGAGAGATAAAATTAGTGCCATCTTATGTGACATACAATGCATTATCACAATAATACAACTATTTATCTGAAGTTTTACATTTAAGTATACTTCCTAACTACTAGAAACTATAATTATGGATTGCTTACAGTAATCCTTGCAACATGCATATTTTGCACATATGCTTGGTCCAATTATACAGACTACAGTTAACAACAGGGCATTTATGCCACTTATATAGATATTAATTTATGTAATATTATTAAAGTATTGTGGCATTGTATAGTTGTTACTCATGGGATTTGAACCCACAACCTCTGACTACAATCTTACACTTGACTCCTAAAGTTGGTTTGTGCTACAGACTTATGCATGCATACTTGCTTTTACAGTTAGAATATGTATGCATTCTTTACTACTACTTACAGAAAATCGAGGAAATCTATTTTTGAAATTAGAAGGTTAATTTGATACTTGACATTAGTTTGAGGGTTATCTGCTGCTGTAACGGTTAGGTGATTTAACTTTGTAAACATGCACTTGGGGCATAAAATTCATGACCTGACACATGATTGTTTGGCTTTATACACTGCTAAATTGATTTTTACAGTATGGGATTCAGACCTATGCATAACGGACAAAACATTTTCGTCTACAGTAGTGATTTTCTATCTTTGCCACAGAAGAAGTGCTTCTCACACATAGTCATGGATCATTTATAAATACAGAGGACAGATTGAGGTGTTAACCATGTATGAGTGTGACCTGTCAAGGTCCTTATATATACATTCATTTGTATATGTGTCTTATTTAAGTGTGAAGGCCATACAAGTCCAGGCAGCAGAATTATATTTACAGAAACGTAGTAGACAGTATACCCTCAGCCATACATCTGAAACTTCAAATCACAGTAAATGTGACTTATCCCTCACACATATAATGCATACCAGCTCCACTATTTATAATTATGTATAAAGTGTTATAAGTGAAATTTAACAATGGTAAAAATGTTTGGAATGCCCTGTATTAGAACCTAGGACCATGTCTATGGCAGCCCTACACTTACACCTGCTGCCACAGGAATACTTAAATAACAGTTGCATAATTCCCTATCCATTCTAAATTTTATGTGAAACTGCCATACAATGCTGCTTACTGTGTTTGTGCAGTGCCAACAGAATTAATATAATGTATCCATTTTGAAATTGTTGACTGTCTGGTTCCTGTCTGCAGGTGTTGGATGGCTTTAGATGTTGGGGAAGCTTGCAACCTGCTGCACAGTGTCACTTGTGGTGCTGCGCAATGGAAAGCTAAAACTGCAACAATGTATGGTTTTGACATTTGCACTGTCTATGCCCTGTCTGCAGATGTTTTGTCTGTTTTCTGTGTAGGCAAAGTCTGTGCACTGCTAATCATCAGGCAAATTAAATAAGCACAGCTAAATATGACATTCATTGTGTTTCTCTGATTCCCTTGTGCGTGCTAAGCTGCACACCATGCAAACACTGCCATTTAAAAAAAGAAAATTATGAGAAAGGAAGAAAAGAAAAATATATGTTGGTACAAATGAAATATTTTCACACAGGTCTGGATTTGAACTCTCACTCCAATGAACCTTCAATACACAGTAAGGTTGTCTTGTTTCTCTTTGCCACAGAAACAGTTTTGCAGCAGAAAATGAAAATCATTGTGTATACAACCAACTGCAACTTCATCCACAGTACTACCAAAACATATCACAGTTGTTTGTACATGTATTCATTTCAGATGTACTGCACTGAGTGAAGCACACAACCATTTATGACCATAGCCGGCTTTTGGCACCAGAGAACCCTGCGGTCGCTGGCCCCCCCCCCCCCAACCACAGCAAGTTATCTTACCTTGATATTGTGTAACATGTCTGTCAAACCAACAAAAGCCAGAGCATCAGTCTTGTATACTTAATAAACCAGGTGAGTAATAATGCTTATTTATATCTCCTTTAAAATTCAAAAATATCTTTGCTTATAGTAATAGTGTTTTATCAAGCAAGGGCTTTCACAATTCCATTAAATATTTTACCACTAACATAGTGTTCATGGCTTAGTTAAACCCTGCTGGTGGACATTTTCTACATTAAAACTAACAACATAGCCAGCTTTAGGTACCTGCAATACATGTGGCTGCAAGGGGGCCCCCTTAATCATCTTTCACTGTGTGAGGACCCCACAATAGCTGTTGCTGGTTGGGGAAAATGAGGAGAAAAATTTATTAATTTCATGATTAGTCTGTTTATCCTGAACAGTCTGTGCTATGACCCTGTTAGGATAAAGCTGATAATGAACATAATACGCAAGGTAAGCACTAGAGAGATCAGCAGCCCAGTGTGACCAGTGTCCATGCATACCTTGGATTTTAAAAAGAGTTAATACATATCTTAGGGATGGTTTTCTCTTTTAGGGAGTTTTATAAATGCTTGCAGAATACCAGATAATGTAACTCTCAACTTCTTCACTGAAAAATTCAGCACAATACCAATAATAGCAGAATAAAGGCTCAAAATCAGAAACACATTTTAAATATTACTCCGATTAAATGAAAAAGATAATAGACTAATACCTTTTGTATCAACATGTTTTTTTTTGGACATTAAGTGTAAAACTCTAATGTCTGGATTTATTGACTGTCTGTAATCCCAAATGATTTTCAAGCAAATCAAACTTGTTACAAAGGACAACAAAATTATGTGCAAAATCAGGAAAGGTCTGTGAAACCAGGGACAGTGACAGGTTTGCATTACTCCTCACTGAGGTAAATAAAAGTGACCCATCCCTACTACTGTTTGACGACTGCTTAACAGCAGTCAGTGATCTGGTGTGCTGGTACCAGTGTTGCACAATGTATTGCTGAAATAATATATAATGTGTGTGTGTTTGTGAAAATGTTAGTAAGTTTTATCTGTGCACACACTCAATAATGCCAGGACACATACATTATTCTTATGAGTGTCAGGAAAAACTGTAGCTAACAAGACATTATATTTCAAAAGTAAGTCATAAAATGTATCCCAGGGAAACAGAAAATTTACCCCGGGGATCACTGCAGTGGCTCTGCTGGACAGAGGCACAGGGGACTAATGGCTCTGCTGGACCGAGGCACAGGGAACTAATCTAAGGGAGCAGCAAAAGCCAACACATTCTGGCCAGGTTTATAGATGCCCTTGGGCAGATAGCCTAGTACTTGCCTATGAACCTATGAACTTATAAGCATTCAGACACTTAGATCTTCTAAGACTCTGGGGGATCCCTACTCCCCAGACTGTATAAATGGAGACAGAGGAGCTCCCTGGTCAGCCTCAGTAAGAAGCTGTGATCCCTGATAAAATCCTCCAAAGCTAGTTACGAAAACAAAATTGCCACTGATTCTAAAGATAACTGCAAAGCATTCTATAGCTATGTCAAGAATCTCAATGAAAACACTCAGATCTGCTCTGAGTTACAGCACAATGGCAATAAATATACAGACCCAACTGATATTGCCAACATCCTGGCAGATAGGTTCAGTGCTAACTTTACCCCCCTCTCACCCCTAAAGAGCCCATCTCTATACTGGAAGAATGCAAAGTTCCTGTAATCGCGGCTGCACAGGTAAAAACCACACTCTCCAAAGCCAGGAACACAGCATCCATGGGATCAGACAACATCCCAGGCTGCATTTTACACGAACTACGGAACGAACTGGCAACCCACCTAAATACCATGTTCAATCATAGCCTCACTTCAGGCTTTATGCCCGCTGAATGGCACACAGCAATGGTTATCCCACTCCACAAAGGGGGAGCCACCACGGACCCCGGGAACTACCGCCCCATTATCCTGACGAGCCTGGTCTGCAAGGCCATGGAACGTATCATCATGGAACTGATAAACAAAGACATTGGTAATCTCCAAACTCTGGACCCCACCCAGTTTGGGTATGTAAAAGGCAGATCATGTCTCCTAAACCTGATAGACTTCTTTGAAGCAGTCACAAAAGCCATAGACAAGGGTAAGGTGGTTCACACAGCCTATCTAGATCTTGCCAAGGCTTTTGACACCATCCCCCAGTCTGGAATTATAGATAAACCCACTAAACTAGGTATAAAGCCCTATGTCACAAGATGGGGTTGCCAAATGGCTCACTGACAGAACCCACACTGTGAAAGTAGCAGACTCCAAATCCGCCTTCAGACCAGTGACAAGTGGAGTACCACAGTGTTCAGTCCTGGATCATCTCCTGCTTGGTATCTACTTCTCTGAAGTACAGGCTAACACAGAAGGCCTTTGGCTAATGAAGTTCACAGATGACTGCAAACTAGGAACCATAATTGAAACTCCTAACGATGTGGACATCCTACAAAAAGGCCTCACTGAGACAGATGCCTGGTGTCAAAGCCATGGCCTCAAGATCAATGCCAAAAAGTGCATTGTCATCCCCTTTGGTAAAAACTCTGTAACCATGAACTACAACATAGGCGGTAGTATACTTAACACCGAAAGTGTGATAAGAGACCTTGGGACACAGGTGGACAGTAGTCTCTCCTTTGATAATCACATCACCACAGTAGTCAGGAAATCCTTCTACGTGGCACACCTCATCATAAAAGGTTTCTCATCCAGAAAAAAAGAGGTCATTGTTCTCCTCTACTCATCACTCATTAGACCCATTATAAAGTACAATGCTCCTTTTGGTATGTACCTCACAAGACATCTACAACAACTGGAAAGGCTGCAGAAATACCTCACAAAGAGAATTACTGGCCTCAAACAGATGCCCTATGCAGACCGTCTCAAAAACCTCCAACTTTACTCCGTCACATATCGCCTACTCAGAGGTGATCTCTGCCTAACATACAAAGCTATGTCAAACCCAGAGCTGTTGGACATGCTCCACTTAAAGAAATCCCAATCCCTCCAAGCTACACGCTCTAGGGACCTAAACCTTGTCACCACAATAAACACAACATGCCAGAGGGATAGATTCCTGTCCCAGAGACTTCCCATACTCTGGAATAAACTATCTATCTATATCAAACAAAGCTCCTCATTAGCACTCTTCAAGCAAAATATTGATGATTGGATGGGAAATAGGAAATTCATCCCAGGGATCACCTCTGTGGCTCTGCTCAACAGTGGCACAGGAAAATAATTTTTTTGGGTGGCAAAAGCCAGGGTACCTTTTTGACTGGGCTTGTATAGGCCCCAGGGCTGATAGCCTAGTACCTACCTATGAATCTATGAACCTATGAGGGCTCTCTTAATCATCCTTGACTGTGTGGGGACCCCACAAACACTGTTGTTTGAGGAAAAATGAGGTGAAAAAATATATATTTTTTTCTGATTATGCTCTTTAACCTGAGTAGGGCTGTGATATGATCCTGTTAGGATAAAGCTGATAATGGCCTCTGCTCTCGTCTGCACCCATTCTAAAACCAGCCCTGTTCGGATGTGTGTGTACAGAAAGCTGCTGTAGGTTATATGGGGGGGGGGGCAGGATTGAGGTGTTATTCCTCACAGTCAAAACTCAGAGGTCTGCACATGAGGTCATTAAAACTTGTGTTTGGGCTGAGGACAGTGTGGTAATTGTTTCTTTTACTTTTCTCACATACCTCAGAGGTGTACAAAGAAGATTACTACAGCTTGTCTAGGAAGAACAAAGTAGAATACATTACTATAATCATTATTTTTTCACTCTCACAATCACACTTAGAACATATACAGGTGTCTGCCTTTGACAATTTTGGTTGAGGAGTGAGGAGACCTACTATATATATGTACATCAGCAGTTTCTTGAAATACATGACTGTGGCAAAAAACGTATGTCTTCCTTGAAAGAAAAAAATCCCATAAAACTGAAATTCTTTTCTTATTTCCTAAATGGTTATTATGGTACTGTCTTTGTAGAAAATTTATGTTGAACGGTTGCAATGAAAACTAAAGCTGAACAGCAACACAATTTCTTTACTTAATCATAATTTCAAGCCATTATTGGATGAAAATGTGTGTAAAAAGAAAGAAAACTTTAAAATGCACTTCAGGGCATGTAGAAAGTTATAGATTCTTGAAAATGATGAAAAATAAGGCAACATGTGAGAAAAGGAAGAGAAAAGGTAATGTGCATGGTATGGAGAGCCCAGGATGGGGAGGGGGAATGGGGAAGACTGAAGGCTATTGTGTGTATGGGGGAGGTCTGAAACAGTAGGCCTAGGGCACCAAGTCCAGACCTGTACATAGAGCTGCTGCAATATATCATTGCTACAACTAAATGCCAGTAACTGTAAATGTCCCTTTTTGTGAGATGGGCCAACACAGTGTAGTACTCACGTCTTGTAATGTAAGAATATTGTAGCTAAATGTCAGTCAGTGCATAATACTCCTAAAATGTTAAAACACCTCATGGTTTCCTCAACTTTACATACCATACAAGTAAATAAGGTATCTCATGTCTTGACACGTACATATCCAACACTACTATGGGATTTAAATCGAGAATTTTTAGAAAGGACACCTTTAGCAATACCTATCTGGAATACAGAAGTTGCCATCCCAACTTACAAAAGAGAAACATAGTTAAGGGGCAGTGTATCAGAGCAGCCCGTATGACCTCTGATTATAAGGAAATGGTACAGGAATTAGGTTATATTGGGTTACTATTTAAGGAAAGAGGATACCCCCCTGCAGTAGTGAAAGATGTGGTGGCCTATGTTATAAGTGAGTGGGGCAAAAAATATAAGCCTTTGTTAGGTGTCGAGCTGGGTATCGGTATTGATCATGTGAATGTGACAGCTACTAATGGATTTAACAAAGCGTGTATTTTGCCATATGATAAAAATACACTAAATGTTAAAAATGTTATTCGTAACAACTGGAGCATTTTGAAATGTGATTCTTACATTTATGGACTGGTAGGAGATGGCCCTAAGTTTGTGCATAAGCTAGGGCACAACATGAAAAATAGATTACTTAATGGTAACATACATATAAAACCCTGTAGGACAGGAACCACAAAATGTGGGAGATGCAAACAATGTTTTGCTATATTAAAGGAACCGAAAATTCAAGTGGTTAATAAGTGTCAGACTAGGTTAAATTTTATGAAAGGAAACTGTCAAACTATGAATGTTATATATTTCGCCCAATGTACCAGATGTCCTGGATTTTATGTGGGTAAAACCAGGTGACGTCTGAGGGACAGGATATATGACCATTTATATGCAATCAAAAAAGGGGATGTTAACAATGCTCTATACAAACATATTAGAGACAGTCCTGGATGTGAAATGTTTAAGTTTGCCTTATTGGAAGTATTATTTCCTAACCAAAGAGGTGGAAATTTGAAGGCATTATTGAGCGAAAAGGAGGTGAGATGGCAAATACTATTAAATGCCACCACCAAACCAGGAATTAATGATAACATACCTATTAAACCTATTTTAGAAGTCAGGATGTAAATAATGCAAACCATGAGGTGTTTTAACATTTTAATATTTTAATATTCATGAAGGGGAAGTGATTACATATTGGGACCTGTTTGAATCTGAACAATTAACTGTTATTGGATGTATCAGTGTATTTAAATAATTTTATTTATTGTCTTAATGTTCTGATGAAGTCTAGTGTCTAGATGAAAGCGCTTAACCTTTTTTATTAAATCAGTTTTCACATTATCTGGGTCTGAGCAGCATTATTCGTGGTTACCACTGTGTTTTTTCTGTGTTTCTTTTGGTGAAGTTGCAACTACGTGGTTTTGTTTTTCTGTTCTTAAAATGTGTGAGAATATTAAGTGGCAGTAATATATAGTTGTCAAGAAATGAAGGAGATGTTGGATGTTACTGAACAGAAACTGTGAAATGTGTGCTGCTTAGTTATATTTGAAACCTTGATACAATTAGTTCTATACTTTGTAAGACTAATCTGGCTGACACAGCCACTGGAGGTAAGGCAGTCTGAATTGTTGTTGTGTTTTCCATCTCCTTCCCAGTAATCATTCAAAGTTGCAATCCATTATCATCAAACACTAAGGGGGTGCCTGCACTATTTTTACAGCTACTACACCGAGCAAAGTATTTGGGATTCATCAATTATAATGAGCTCATACCTCATTTGGATATTCACAGTGCTTACAGCCCTGAATCTATACCATAAAAAGGAAACCATGTAGCTAGGGAACCTGAAGGTGAGGAGACTTGTTTATGTGAATAACATACAAAATGATATTACTTTGGGATTTATATGCACAGACGACTATCGATCTTGATAAGGTACACCTGCTTTTTTCAGCTATATACTAGATATGCTGAAATGTTACTAAAAAAATCTTTTTATATATGTATTAGCAAATGCTACTTTTATCTGTATACATTTCTTAGATGTGTACTGATGACATAGGCATGTTTGTCAAGACATTTTACTTTCTCAGATGCATAGCCTTATTAACTGTCATCATAAGTGATAATGTTTCAACTGTTTTTCTCTTTAGACTCTTCTATTGTTATCTCCATGCAATGTAAATGTCCTATATTGTCAATAACACAGAGGTGTTAACCTTCTAGGATGGCCCATGCACACCACTAGGGGAGTGCTGACCACAGGTAGATGTGACTGACAATTGCATAAAATTGAATGTTCTGTAGTAAATGTGTACAAATGTTTTAGGGACAGATTATTTGATAACACTTTTAGCAGTCCACTGATGGTTTGTTAACAAAATGTGTCATTTTACCATTGTTTGGGGAGTGGGGATCCCAGTTCCACTTTTGTGTTGGCACAAACACAATTTGCTATTGTTACCCTCCTTATTTTGGATCCAACCTTGCTTTGTGTGTGATTGTAATATGTTTGTTGTTTATTATCACACGTGATCCTGACAATGGATGTCTGGGACTTCTATCACCTGATGCCAGAGTATCGGCAAACTCTGATGATGATGGTGGGTAAACAAAGGTACAGTCAGGGGGTGCAGAGGTTGAATCTGACACTGAGGTTGACATTCAACAGTCCCCTGTAATTCCATCAGACACATCCAATAGGCATACACCAACCCATTCCAGTGAGCCCTCAGATATTGGACAGGTGGAGAGTGAGACACTCGATCAGGGTAGTGTAGTTACTGCGACTTCATTGCTTGTTAACTCTGGCCTTAACCAAAGGGTGGGCAAGGTGCCATGCACAAGGGTTGTCAGGGGTGCTCGGAGGTGGCCTGCTGTCCATCTTCCACCTGATTCAGGTGTGTCTTCCCATCCCACTCAACATATGTTTAGGGCCATTATGGAGGTGCAGGCATATTCTAATAGGTCCTCCAGAGAAATGCTTAGGGCTGTAGATGTGGCACAGGCTAACATACGTGACTTCCTCCACCATGTTGCCTATTCAATGGATTGGATGACTGACACATTGGAATGGGCAGTGTCTGTGATGGAACACCTACTGGGATGGGGATGACATCCACGTGGGTGTAGGTCAGCTACATCATCTGATGTTAGCCAACATGGCCGTGCATGATCATGTGCCCATAGTGGGTCTACATCCAGTGCTCTGTCAGTGATTGAGCTGTCCAAACCTCAACTTGGCAGGCCATGGTCTTAGGTGCCCTCATCCGGTAGACATCAGTCAGATTTAAGTAGCAGCAGTGCATCTGACCTTGGGTGTGGACATGACAGTAGCTATTAGAGGCTGAGAGGTAAGTTGACAGAACACCAATAGTGGCGGTGTGACTGTGTGGAGCCAACAAAACAAGCTGGGAGGGAAATTGGTAAGAAAGAATTCAGGTAAAAAGTAGAGAAGTGGGGGAGGGAGTGGGATACCAGAGTCATCCAGTGATGTGCGGTGGGTAGGTAATATCTTATAAGTATCAGTAAGTGATGGACATAGTATCATACTTTAACTTAATGTTCTTAAGGACTCCAGCAGATATGAATGCCGGGGTGTTGCAGGGTGCTTTGGGTTGGCAAGATTAGCTCACTGTCCAAGGTGGGGGCTGCAGTAGGATCTCAAGTGATAACAGCTTACTAGTTTAGCTTAATGTTCTTAAGGACTCTAGCAGATATGAGCACCGGGGTGTTGTAGAGTGCTTCAGATTGCATGATTAGCTCACTGTCCAAGGTCATATTCTTGTTTTCTAACTTTTGGATTCAGGGATACATAAGCTTTTTTGTCTGATACTCAGGGTGCATAGCTAATTTAGGGCTTAGTATATCTGTATTTGTGATGGTTTGCTAATTGTAGTTCCGCTGTGGCGACCCCTAACCGGAAAAAGCCGAAAGACACAACAACAACTTTTGACATATTTTGGTCTTACAAAGTTAGACAGTTAATAGAATAAGAATATTTTTTTGCATCAGTAATTTTAAGAATCTTCTGAGTGTTATGAAGTCTGAAACTGAAACGTATCTCATTACTAATTTCTCTCTTTAATGATTTAATGATTCCCCCTTCTTTCCCTCACTATTGCTAGGAAAATGTATTGAGCAAATAAGCAAAGTCACATTCTTCTAAAGAAGATTCACAGCAAAAAAGAATACACGCAATACAAATTCACTGCAAATTGTTCAAAAGTGCCAAAAATATATCCTGGGATGCAATAAATTCTGTGTCAACTTTGCATAAAGCCTACATGGAGTTTACATGTGTGCACAGTGATGTGCGACTCATTGCATATTCATGTGACCACCACTTTTAAACGTAAATAAGAGCAGTTTCATGGGTGGCAACAGTGTTGCTGGCTAGGAAACCATGTAAGCAAACATGCATAGAAATTCTGTTTAAGTCAGAACGCTGAAGGTCCATGGTTTTGCATGGAATGCTACATTGATCACTAGGGCTTAACAGATAGCTCTCAATCTCTTGGTGCAAGACATCTGGACAAAGGCCAACATAATGGGGAGACAATGACCCAGAAATAGGGACATATTTGACATATTTGCTCTTTAGAAATGTGCTAGAGTAACAAGGGGTTTGTGTTTTATATATAGAAAGAGAGAGAGAGGGAGAGCACAATCCACACTGTCATGAATATTACCCATGCCATTAATGTTGTCAAACAGCTATGTATGTACTGTGTACATCACCAGAACAGGTAGCATACGTGCATCTGGTGTAATAACTTGATGGGGGTTCCACACCATCAAACAGTAATGTTTATGCCACAAAAAGAATACATAGGTATGACCAATAAGATGTGTGACAGTTTACTGTGACAATGGTGGTACACTTCAGTTACACATCACTGGAAGATGTGTAGGGAAGTACATGAAGAAAGGTGCATTGTACTCAGTTACTGGTGTGATGAAGGCTGTGAACTGTGGAGGTATTATGGTCTCTGATGTCCTTCACATACTTAGTAGCTGTGTTATGCACAAGGGAGTAGTCACCACTGTGATCCCATTTTGGTGGATGTTCCACTTATAATCTCCCCCAGGACACAGGTCACATACCTATTGGTCTGATTATAGAGTGTGATGTCTACGTTATACTTGGTGTATTTCAGTGTGTGTGTGTGTACAGCTTTCAGAATCTTTTTAGGAGTTTTTACAAGTATATAAATACTAAGCATGTGTGAGCCTGACTGCCATGTGTTTGGAGATGATTTGTTGGCATGGCAGATGAATTTCGAAAACCTGGTCCTCTTGTGTTCGACAATATTGCCAAAAACTGGAGAGTGTTTGAGCAAGAGTATGATATTTGTATACAGGCTCGATTTTCTGATAAAGATGACTGTACAAAGCCATTTATGTTCTTAATTTAGCTGGTTCAAAGCCATACAAAGGGAGCATTCATTTGTTTATGCATCTGCTGCTCCTACAAAGACAGCAGATGCATTCATTTGTTTCTGCATCTGCTGTCTTTTTAGGAGAGGGGGAAAAAAACATTATATAGTTGTACCGGCTAAGTCAAGGGAATGTTACAATGGAAAGGCACCTGTTTTACACAAGAGATGAAAAGCCTGATGACACTTTTGCAGCATATATAACAGCTTTGTTTCTCAAAGCTAAAATGTGCAGATTTTGTGATTTAAGGGATGAATTGATAAAAGACAGATGTGTGTGGTATTAAAGATAATGCTGTGAGAAAGGTTTTGCATTGTGACAGTGATTTAATTTTGAATAAGGCCATTGAGAGTTGTCAGATATATGAGCTTACAGAAAAGCTCACAAATATACTTACAAATGAAAGTGGCTTTGGAAGATACTGCAGAAAAGCCCAGGTTGATAGTATGCAGCACATGGTTAACAGAAACAGGCCCAAACACATGACTGAAACTGTAAACCCTGCAATGCTCACAAGGAAACCCCATAGTAGCTTTCTAGCAAGTTCCAAGGCATGCCCTGGAAACCGCACTGTCTCAGGGAAGCATAAGAGTGAGTCAGCAAACTCAAAGCATGTGCCTATACCCAGTTTCATAGCCAACTGTTGTAATTCTGGAAAAAGTCATGAACCTAGAAGGGAAAAATGTTTAGCTTTTGGTCAGCAATGTCAAAAATGTAATACGTGGAATCATTTCAAAAGGCTTTGTAAATCAAAGTGTGCATATTCTTTTATTAAGAGGGAACACTCAAAGAAAAGTTGATCAGTTAGAAAGCTGCAACCCTACTCTTTATGTTTATGGTGTGTCAGTGCTTAATGAAACAGTCAATGCAGTAGGTTTATGAGCAAAGAATAAAGTATTTTGTACTGTTTGGATAAATGGAGGAACCACTCAAAAAAGGAAAAAGCTCACGCCTCACTATGTAGACTTGAGAAGCCAAAAGTATTCCCAAACAAAATTGTGCAAGCAGCAAAACGCAAGTGTAAAATCCACTTATTTAATGTAGAAACGTGACATACAAAACACAAAAGTAAATCACAGGACTAGTTTAGCACTTTCACCCGTGTGTAATACAGGCTTCATCAGAACTAAAAGCCATTTTGAATTCTATATCATTTAAATAAAATCTTTGGCGCCAAAAATCTAAAGCGTATTTAAAGCTATACATACTCTCTTTAACTACAATATAACCAATCCAAACATATCTCTAATAAATACCTTATTAGAGCATCTAAAAATAGAAAAAATACATTCAAAACAAATGTTAAAATAATATAGTATATTAGAAATACATAATAAAAATCTTATTGTTGTATTATAAAAATATGTTGTATATTATAAAAATATATTGTATGTTATACAAATATATTATATGTTGTTAAAAATATATTCCATGGGCATGCTTCTACGTAAAAAGTATATATACAAAAATATTAACAAATACATACGTAATTACTACATCTAACATAATAGTTAATAATTCAATCTGTGCAATAGTGGCTTAATTGTAATACTGTCGTTCAAACCTGGAGCAGATACAGCATCTGTGAATAATTGCCACCACATTTCTTGGTATGATGAATAACCCTTCTGATCACCTCCTCTAGGGTCAGGCTTAACAATATCAATTATAGCAAAAGTAAACCAATGATCAGACCCATATTGTTTAATGTGCCTGTAAAGAGCGTTTTTTTTTTCATCGCTCTTTTTAATAGAATAAATGTGGCCATAAATACGTTTATTCAACTGTCTCTCGGTCTTTCAAATGTAGAAGGCCGAGCAAGCTATGCATAAAGCAATATATATATATATAACAAATTTAGTTCTACAGTTTCCTGGTCTGAATTTAATATACGATCGAGTAACATTATCCAACCTAATACCTTCATTGGTATTAATCATAAAACACCCGTTACATCTACCACACTTTCGTGTACATTTGTATATAGTACATTTTTGTATAGGAGGATTTTCTAAAAGTCACTTAATGTTAGGACCTACTTTATTGACAAAACAAGGTCGATGCCCTAAAATATTAGCTACATGAGTATCACATAATATAATATTCCATTTTTTGTTTAGAATTTCTTTGATTTTGTAAGTAAATGGTCCATATTCTAAAATACAAGATCTACTAAAATCAGTGGGCTGAGGTTTAATAATGGCAGTCTTGTTGTTTTCAATATTATAGAGGCTATTATACGCTAAACCTAATAAGGGGATATATCTAGTTCCCCATCCACAAAAAATACACCAAAGCCACAGACATTGCCAACATCCTAGCTGACAGGTTCAGCGCAAACTCCCCCCCCCACCAAAAGGGCAAATATCTATCCCAGCAGAGTGCTGCCCCCCTGACATCTCAGATGCTCAGGTAAGAGCCGCCCTCTCCAAAGCAAAAAACACAGCATCAATGGGACCAGACGGTGTCCCGGGCTGCGTCCTACATGAACTCCAAGAAGAGCTAAACCCAAACATAAAACTACTTTTCAGTCTCAGCCTTACTACAGGATATGTACCCAAAGAGTGGCGTACAGCAACGGTGGTCCCTCTCCACAAAGGTGGTGCCTCAACGGATCCTGGAAACTATCGCCCCATAAGCCTGACTAGCTTGGTCTGCAAAGCTATGGAAAGGATCATTGGGGACCTACAGACACTGGATCCTACCCAGTTCGGCTTTGTTAAGGGCAGATCCTGCCTCTTAAACCTGGTCGATTTCTTTGAAACAGTCACCAAGGCCATTGACGAGGGGAAGGTGGTCCACACAGCCTACCTGGACCTCGCAAAAGCCTTCGATACAATACCCCACTCGGGCATTATAGATAAGCTCACCAGCTTAAATATAAACCCCTATGTCACTAGATGGGTTGCAATCTGGCTCAAGGACAGAACCCACATGGTTAGAATTGCTGAAGCCATGTCAGACTCCAAACCAGTTACAAGTGACATCCCACAAGGCTCAGTCCTGGGACCTCTCTTGTTCAGTATATATTTCTCAGAGGTACAGGCCAACATGGAAGGACTGTGGCTGGCCAAGTTCGCAGATGACTGCAATCTGGGCACCATAATTGACTCTCCAGCCGACACAAGCATCCTCAAAAGGGCCTCATAGAAACAGACAACTGGTACCAGTGCCATGGCCTCAAGCTAAACGCCAAAAAGTGTATAATCATCCCCTTTGGCAAAAACAAAGTGCCCACAAATTACCACATAGGTGGTAATCCATTAAGTATGGAAGAAGTAATTAGGGACCTGGGGACCCAAGTTGATAGCAATCTCTCATTTGACAACCACATGGCCAAAGCGGTTAGAAAAACATTTTATATAGCCCACCTAATCATGAAGGGATTCACATGTGGATCATGGGGGGGTCATCGTGCCTCTTTACTCATCCCTCATCAGGCCCATAATTGAGTACAATGCCCCTTTTGGGATGTACCTTACCAGACACCTGCAGCAACTGGAAAGACCCCAAAAGTACCTCACCAAGAGGATCAAAGGGCTCAAACAGATGCCATATGCTGCCCGGTTAAAGAAACTCCAGCTCTACTCAGTGGCATACCGACTGCTCAGAGGCGATCTGTGCCTGACGTATAAAGCCATGTACAACCTGGAATTAATGGACATGCTGCACCTCAGAAAATCCAAATCCCATCAACCTACACGCTCGAGAGACTTGAACCTCAGCACTTGAAATAAATAGGACATGCTGGAGGGACAGATTCATAACCCAGAGGCTCCCTTCACTCTGGAATAAAATCCCAGTCCAGGTTAGGCAGAGTCCCTCATTGACTCTCTTCAAGAGGAATCTTGATGAGTGGATGGGGGATCATAGGTTTACCCTTGGTATCACTTCTGTGTCACTGTTAGACAGAGGCACAGTATACTAACCTCAAAAAAGGGCATAGCAAAATTAATTTAAAATGGGTGGCGAAAGCCAAACACACTCTGGCTATGCTTATAAATGCCCTAGGGCAGATAGCCTAGTATGAACCTATGAACATATGAACCTATAATATTTTAGGGCATCAACCTTGTTTTGTCAGTAAAGTAGGTCCTAACATTAAGAGACTTTTAGAAAATCCTCCTATACAAAAATGTACTATATACTAATGTACACGAAAGTGTGGTAGATGTAACTGGTGTTTTATGATTAATACCAATGAAGGTATTAGGTTGGATAATGTTACTCGATCATATATTAAATTCAGACCAGGAAACTATAGAACTAAATTTGTTATATATATTGCTTTATGCATAGCTTGCTCGGCCTTCTACATTGAAAAGACCAAGAGACAGTTGAATAAACGCATTTATGGCCACATTTATTCTATTAAAAAGAGCGATGAAAAAAATGCTCTTTACAAGCACATTAAACAATATGGGTCTGATCACCGGTTTACTTTTGCTATAATTGATATTGTTAAGCCTGACCCTAGAGGAGGTGATCAGAAGGGTTATTTATCATACCGAGAAATGTGGTGGCAAATATTCATAGATGCTGTATCTGCTCCAGGTTTGTACGACAGCATTACAATTAAGCCACTATTGCACAAATTGAATTATTAACTATTATGTTAGATGTAGTAATTACGTATGTATTTGTTAATATTTTTGTATATATACTTTTTACGTAGAAACATGCCCATGGAATATATTTTTAACAACATATAATATATTTGTATAACATACAATATATTTTTATAATATACAACATATTTTTATAATACAACAATAAGATTTTTATTATGTATTTCTAATATACTATATTATTTTAACATTTGTTTTGAATGTATTTTTTCTATTTTTAGATGCTCTAATAAGGTATTTATTAGAGATATGTTTGGATTGGTTATATTGTGGTTAAAGAGAGTATGTATAGCTTTAAATACGCTTTAGATTTTTGGCACCAAAGATTTTATTTAAATGATATAGAATTCAAAATGGCTTTTAGTTCTGATGAAGCCTGCATTACACACGGGTGAAAGTGCTAAACTAGTCCTGTGATTTACTTTTGTGTTTTGTATGTCACATTTCTACATTAAATAAGTGGCTTTTACACTTGCATTTTGCTGCTTGCACAATTTTGTTTGGGAATACTTTCGGCTTCTCAAGTCTACATAGCGAGGCATGAGCTTTTTCCTTTTTTTGAGTGGTTCCTTGGTTTTGCGATCGCCACATCAGGTTCTTTCGTTTGTTAAAGCTATGGAAGCTGATCGGGAAGTCGGAAGTTCTCCATCTTTTAATCATGAAATGCGCTCTTTGCAGCAACTACAAACGGAGGTTTTGGACCTCAAAAATGAAGTTAGTAAACTCACTTCATTATTTACCAACTTTATAGTGCAGCAGTCGGCTGATAAAGACTCTGACAAAATTGGTACTACAAGTGACAATTTTAAAATACTTAGTAGATTGGACAGACCACTCTCAGCTCAAGGAGATGAGAGGGAAAGAAGTGTACTGAATCGTACGCCATTTCACTGTGACGGCGTTTCCAATAATTCATCTAACAATTCATCTAATTCACTGAGTATACCTAATGGTCAAGGCACATGTCGTGCAACTTTGAATTGCATTGATTTACCTTCGGACCTTTTACCAAACAATTTAAGGAACAGTAGTAGAATGGGGTTATTAGATTACACCTTCGATTTTACTTTTGGTGATATGGATGAAGAAGCCAAGAGGACAGGCGCCAAGCCTAAGAGAAAGTTTCTACAAAAAACCTACGCTCAAGTAGGGAAGGACTTTACAGACAAAGGTATTGAATTTACGCATAAAAATTTTGGTTCAAAAAATGATGGGAATGACAATAACCACAATAAACTAAAAACATTTTTAGATAAAAATTGTGGATTTGATACAAATCAATTTCATGAGAATTCAATAGACAATTTTACACCTAATGGTTCCTTAAAGGACATGATTTATTTGTTTGGTAAGAAATTGAATGTGATTAATTCTCTGAAATTAGAAAATGCTTATCTTACTAAATGTATTAATACACATATTATACCTAAGGGATTAAGTTTTTTTAAATTTCCAATGGGCATTGATGTAAATGAAAATGTTATAAAGGAATTGAATATATTTTTTGACAAATGTGGTACAGAGTACATGAGAATGCTAATTAAATTTAATGATGAAAAATTAGCTAAATGTATGCAGGAGGTAGAAAAATTAAATGAGATTATTTTAAATGATTTATTGTTTGCACAGTGGGAGAGGTTATATATTAAGCAATTCAATGTGGCGGAATCTAATACTAAAAAGGCGTTTAATAGGAAGAATTCTAAATTAATAAGGGATACTAAACAATACGAAAGAGGGACAGTTTATGGTTGGAGACATAATTCCAACAACGTTAATAATAGATATGAGAATACACAAAACAGCTATGAACATAATCAAAGTTATAAACAGGACCAAACAAATTCACATTTTTGGAACAGCAGACTCTACGGCAAGACAAGGGACTGGAAATGGGGCGGGAATTTGAAAAAGCCTCAACATTATTAACAAGTGAGAAAACAAATGAACAAGCGGGAGGTAAGGAAACAAATGTTTTGGATATAAGGGTTGATTTATATGATACAGATCAATTACTGACAAGTTTTCAGGTATTAGTAGCACAGGAGTTACTAATAGTTATAAAATTTTTAATATATTCAATTACACAGATTTAAAGCTAGATATTTCACACTTTGATCTGTTTTCAAAGGGTTTGAAATACATTCCTACCACTAAATTTAAATTAGTGGATAACATCTGTCAAATTAAATTATACACTAGGAAACTGAATTTGGCTGTTATGTTTAACAACACGAAAGATAAAGAAATGAAGTGTAATAAAGACTATCCCCGGGATTCATGAAGCTTGCACCAGGCGCACGCATAGTGTAGGTGTTATAATGCCAAATATGGCCGCCGAGCGATTCAGGTATGATCCAATTCCACGTGCACTACTGGCGTACGCCAGATCTGCGCAGCCCCCAGCGTAGGTATGCAAATCACCCCATGTGCAGTGTCGCACCATGCAAATGAAGGCATATAGCGATTCATGAAGTGGTGCAGGCGTAGCGTAAGCCCACGGAAATGTAAACCAAAAAACACAGTTTACATTTTCCCAAACAGAACATCGGAGCTATGGAAGAAGGCCAGACCCAGGTATCACAACGTTAACATATACCAATGGCGAAATACACAGCCAATGGCATAAGAAAAGATGCACAACACGTAAATAACAACATTTAATGTCATGTCCACAGTAACGCACAGCAGAACTGCAGGGCATGTGTGCGGAAGCTGTAACATAAAGAAATAATATAAAAATGTCATAAAATCACAACGTAATAGAAATCAGGTTTACAGCATAATACACAATGGTAGGCATGGAACACCACAACCAAGGTGCAAGGGTTGCTAAGGGCTTGCGATAGTGTTCGGCACGGTAACTATGAATTAGTAGTCAATGCCATGCAAATGAGGCAGCTAATACTGAATCGCAAATGTCCCGCTGGAGGAAGGTTGTACCATACAGCGCAACAGTATAACACCGAGGAGTGGCTCAGAGGAGATACATGACATCAGCAGAGAGGTGTGCCACCGTAGCACTAAACACATTGGAGCATTGCAAATCTGGCCTGTCCGTTGCTAAGCAAAGCTGCAGGATAGGGGTGGGGAGGAATCGTTTGGCTGAGAGCACACATGGTGGCCAAAAGCGCGTGTGTACGAGGATGAAAACGTGCCCGAAACCCAGTAATCGGACGCATGTGCCGCAAACAATAGCAGAAACAGGAAGGTCAGGGGAAGAAAAGAAGGAAATGTGGAAGTAGGGTAACTGGAGTACTAATGAGCAATCAACACCAATCAACCCACAAAGGCCAATCGACGGCAGCTGACAAGTCCGCTTGCAGAAACCTGCAAAACAGGATAGGGGAGGCATGTGAATGCAAAGAAAGGAGGGGAGGTATTGGATTGCAAAGATAGGAGACCTGACACAGCAGAGCAAAGCAAACTGACAGCAGACCGGCAGTAGCACACATAACGCAAGATACGCCAGGTCCAGGAAAGTACAAATGAAAGCAGGCTGCAGGATGCACGCCAGAAAATGGTAGGTGCAACACGCAGAAATGTAAAGGGAAGGTCAAGAGGTAATCCACGGCAGGCAAATGTAATTCAACACCAAAGGCACCACAATAGTAGTTCTGGCAGTAAAACACATAACATAACCTGTAGCTACGAATGTACATACACACCCTATGACATCATCGGTGTTCACAGCACAATAGTATAAAGTGTGAAAGCACCCAACACACACCTTTGTATTCCCAAACACCGCACCATAGGTGTAAACACACGGGGAACTTTTAAAATGTACATGTTGGGAGCTGCCATAGCTGTGATTCATCAGCATGTGTTAGAGACTGACAGTGTTGTGGAGGATGATGCCGACAACCACCGCAGGCCTCGGAGGAGAAGGGGAGTGTTCAGACCAAGGGTAACCTACCAGGGGCTACATGACCTGGAGATAGTAGAGCATTACAGGGTGGACAGGGACATCTTACAGCAAATAGTGGAGCTGTGCCGGCCACGCCTGAGAACCAGAAACAACAGAGGGGAACCCATACCAGTGGACACGAAGGTATGTGTAAACCTGTGAATACTGGCCACAGGTACCTTTCAAAGGCCAACTGGAGATATAATGGGTATCTCACAGGCATCAGCACCCAGGGTACTACACCAGTTCCTGGATGCCATGTTACCACATGCCAATGAGCAGATATACTTCCCCAGAACTCAGGAGGAGTTGGCCAGCAATATGTGCCACTTCCACCATGTGGCACAATACCCGGAGGTACTGGGTGCGATAGACTGCACGCACATACAAATCAAGTCACCACTCGGTGAGCAGGGTAGGCGCTACATAAACCGCAAGGGATTCCACTCCATCAACTGCCAGGTCGTGTGCAATGCCCAGGGCATTATCATGGATGTGTGTGCTGGCAGCCCTGGAAGCTACCATGACTCCCATATCTGGCATGCCTCACAGCTGTATCAGGTATTTCTCAGGGGGGACATCCCACATGGCCATCTCGTGGGGGATGCTGGCTATGCACTGGAGCCGTGGATGATGACTCCCATCAGAAATGCACACACACCCATGCAAGAACGCCATAATGAGGCACACGCACAAACCAGAATCATCATAGAGCGTGTGTTTGGGATGCTGAAATCACGGTTCCAGTGCTTGGATACATCTGGTGGAGCTTTGCAGTACTCTGCAGGCACGTGTGCCCACATCATCATAGTATGTGCCATGTTACATAATATGATCCTGTAAAAGCAGCTGCAGCAGGGACAAAATGGTGAAGGCCCTCATAGCCCACCGCAATTGCCAAGGCCAGTACAGGCACAGAGGGATTCAGACCATGAACACACTGTGCCAGCCCCAGTAGGCAGACGGAGGCGTGCCCAATATGCCTATGCCTTGGCAAAGAGGGAACGTATAGCACATACACTGACCATGTAGGCCCCTACGGACTGACACCTCTCCACCTGCACACACAGTAAAATGGATGGCACACAAACATGACCACCTGTAAATTGTAATGTATAGGTGGCCCAATGTGTGACTCCTACATAGGCAGCCCTCAAACATTGTAAACACAACAGCCAGTGGAACACGGAATGCCAACACCTGAACAGTACATGAGTCTTACAACATATGGTGGTGCTGTGTGCCTGTCACGTTCCCCGCCAGATATATATATATATATATATATATATATATATATATATATATATATATATATATATATACACATATGCATATATATAATACAGATCGAAAGGGCAATAGAGGGATATATGGTGATATAGATGGATTCAGCGATATCTGCAAATATAATAGATAGTTCAACGACATTCATAACATCTTGGTGGTACAAATAAATAGAATACCGCCAACCATGGAATGTGTAACATACCGACATGCGTAACCACGAGGCTGAAAGACCGATAGAACACAGTACCAGAACAGTACATCCGCGAGTAATAGTATGATGATATGAAGGGACAGTTAGTCACCGCTACCGGTGTCGCGGTCCACGTAGGTACTGTGTTCAACTGTGTCTGTGAGTGCCGTAGTCTGAGTAAGTGTGCGTTGAGGGTGCCGTGTGCGTTTCCATGTGACTGTAATGTGTGTGTGTGTCCGCAACATGTGTATGTTGGTGCCAAGTCAGAGGCAGATCAGTATGGTAGGTGTGGGTATAGCTAGCCGTAGGCATATGGTTACTACCTGTACCACAGTAGGAGGGACAGCCCCACCCTGGGCAGGTGTGTCCTGACATAAAACAGTACAAAGGGCAAATGTCCGAGATGGTAGGACATAAATATGTCCCATATATAATGTAACAGTCGTATTTAATAGTTATGCCTGTATGTAAGAAATTTAAATGTTACATGCAATATGATAAGTAGCCAAAGTCACACAACAATAGGTATGTAGTGAGGATAAAAGTATGTGCTACCTGTGTACTGACCGTGGCTACGTGTTGGCCTGTAAACACCGCTTTGTGTACCGCAAGTGTCCAACAATGACCATATGAAAAGGTGGCAACCCATGGCAAACAGGCTCTTTTAACAACACAACCACAATGACTGCAAATATCTGGGACAGAAATACAAGGGATAGCTGTCACTTACACATATCCCCTGATATATCGCTGCAATTACGGAGGTATACAAGTAGCAAGCTCACCTGCAGACGATATAGAAACCAATTAACAACGGCCCAACGTACAATCCCGTAACATAAATCTACTAACTGTTAGCTCTCTAATTAGGGACGGAGCCCACACACATATATACGGATTATGTAGAAATGCAAGGCCCACAAACCGTATATGTTACGTACAACCACCGACATCCCCCACACTAGAAACTAAAGCAATACAAACTGTAATAGCAGCACAAACATCCAGTCAGTCAATTACATCTGCAGAACCCTCAACATACCGTGTGAGAGACACAATTAAAGGTGACATGCAAAATTACAGGCATTGTATAATGGAACAAACAGCCATGTTACAGGTTTTGATTGCAATACTCCGTTATCAGACGTCGGGATGACAGGTACACCCACATGTTGAACCAAACACTCTACCTGTCACACACAATCCACAGGGGACATGAATCCAAACTATACTTGTCTCCATGCATAGCAGTTGCAGTTACACATAACAAAACACAATACAGACCATCTCCCCGAAGGTAGGGCAAATAGGCGTAATTGGCGAATGGAGTAGCTGCACAGCTGATATGCAAGTAATTAGTCACTCAGGAACACCAATTGGCGGGAAGAATCCACATGTTTCAGGTATCGACGTATATAAGGATGACTTGCCAGACATTCAAACCGTATGCTCATACCGAATAACAGTTGAAACACTGTGAGAGTGATAGAAATGAAACGCCATAACGACAACAAGGTATGTAGAACGCCCGATATGTAAGGTTATGTATAGCATGATCTGTACTAATTAGTTTTACTGTATGTATAGCCTGGTTTGCATTAATTAAAAGTGTCCGCAATGCATAAAGTGGGAAAAGGTATTTATGTAGTGATGTCTTGCTGAGCATACTGACGCTTGTATAATCTGTGCGTCCAGCAGTGGGATACAAGGTACACAGCACAGACACCACAAGGGATGCTACATGAGGCCATTAAACAGAACAATGCCATACAACCCGCCGTCAGTGGTAGGGTATGTCCAACAAGGATGTGCCATAGCAGGGGATAGTATATGGGCGGCACAGTGGTGCAGCGGTTAACGTTGTCGCCTCACAGCAAGAGGTTCTCCGGTTCAATTCTCGTCTGGGGTGCCTTCTGTGTGGAGTTTGCATGTTCTCCCTGTGTTTGCGTGGGTTTCCTCCGGGTACTCCGGTTTCCTCCCACATTCCAAAGACATGCATCTGGAGCATTTCTCCCCGGGCCTCCACTGAAAACAGGCTCTGTGGAACCTAGTCGGACTTTCCCGGTCAACAAATGTTAAATTAAAATTAAATTAAATATGTTGATATACTGTCACAGCACGCATGTGTATGGGCATATAACATTAATGACATATGTAAGGTGGTCCCGCTGAGCAAGTATGCTTTGCATTATGGGATACTATGTGAAATATGTGTAATGTATAGTATTATAGGTAGATATGACAGATATTCTACACAGCATAACAGGCATATCATGCATACCACAGGTATCGTCTATTGGTATGTACAATAACAGGATACATATGGCCTGTAGGTATGGGACATAGTAATAGCATGATAGCTAATCTAAATGGAAGGGCTACCAAGTAACCATGCACAAAGGACATGTAATAGCTGCACAGGTGCATAGTGAGGTACTATGCAGTCTGGCAATGCCATGTGTAAGCACAACTACAGTGTTCACACTAGTGGCACATCTCCAGGGTAGTGTCCTGTGAGGAGCAGAGTCAGGTGTCACCTGCACCACTGCACAGTACAGCCACTGCAGTGATCCCAGGCCTACATGTGTCTCCCAACCACCAAGGGAGGTATCACATGAACAGTGCTACTGAGTGTCCCTGCGTGATGTACATAGGACTTATGTTCCACAGCATGGTGAGTGTCCGGTTTGGGAATGTAACCCAGAAGCACATCCCACTCATTGTGGCGTGTGTGCACATATCCATGAGCATGTTGCTCACAGTGGCCTCTGCTTATGTTGCGTATGAGGAGTATATCCATCAATAATGTTGTGGACATGGGCCCTGTCTGATCAGCAGAGGACACCCCTGAGTATGTAGTATGCAAATGTGTACAGATGTGGTGTCCATAGTGCAGCTGCATATCTAAACTGTCAGAGCTCAGTAAACATCATGGCGTGTTAATATTGTGGCATGTAAAGCTGTAGCTGCTGTGTAAGGTACACCCTAAATGGGGTGGTGTACCCTTGAATGTGTGTAGATGTCTTGAGTTCAGAGGTACAATGGGTGCCTATGTACCAGTTACACACCCGGTACAGATAGGTGTGGCCACGTAGGAGGATATCCACACCACAGTGGCAATACAGTAACCACAGGAGTGGGTGCGACATATGTGTGTACTGCAAACATGTACAATGTGATATGTATGTAGGGGACTACCATCCATGTGATAGTCAGTGGGTGAATGGTGTAATGCAAAGGTGATGTGCATGCACCTTGTGTCATGCAGCTTGATGCCATGATAGTCATATTATGTATCTGTCACAGCGACACCCATATAGTTGGAGTCAGTATCAGCTGGTGGAGCAATCATGACACTTGGTATGTAGGGGTTTGAAAGCTAGGCAGGGAAAGTCCCCTGTGCCAGCCTGTTCCACAGGGAAGCATATACTGAACATGAGGGGCCCTATGACTGACGACCGTGGTATGCCAAATGTACCTGACATGTAGTAGGTACTATGGTATGCTGGCCTCACTGTGTGTCCTGTCCATGAGCCACATAGCATAACATCCTGAGACACAGGGTACGATGTGCAGGTGGATGCGTATGTTGTCAATACCAGAATGGGGAATGGTGCTGAAAGGCAATGAGAGGACAATGTAGGATGTGTGGACTCCCGTACCATCAGCAACTGCCCTGGTAACTGTATGAAAGGAGTCCACCATGTGTAGGGGCCATGCTCTGGCCTTAACAAGTCCAAACCGGGTGGCAGCAGAGGACGGGAGCCCAACAATGTCTCTGAGAATGACGTCCTTGATGATGTGCCCCATAGCTATGCAGAACAGTCCAGTCAGGTGTGTAGGACTATAGTCCCACTCGTGCAATGCGGTGCCACCTGTGTGTAGTGTGATAAATGCTGCTTTGTGCCATTCAGGGTCTACAATGTCTGAAACAAGGCTATTACTGAATATGGTGGCCTAGTGGGGAGACATGTAATTCAGAGGTTGGTGGACATCACAGCCTGGGACGTTGGAAGGTGACATGGGGCCAGTGTCCCAGGACATATAGAGTGTAGGTCAGTACTGTGTAGGTGTGACCACAGGGACACCACAATGTTCATGTATGGATTGCGGCCCTGTAGTGAGTGAGAGGGTGTACTGTCAGCATTGAATCCATCCTCCAGCATGTTGCCAACAATACCTGGGTCTGCAATGTTCCTGAGTGACTGTTGTATGTGACAGCAGATGTGGGTGTTGCCATTGAATACTGACATACCACCATAATGCCTGGTGGTACACCCCGGAATGTGTGGCAGTCATGTTTACGTAGCTAGTCATGGAGTATGTGATGAGGGACCCTGTGGCCCCACCACGGCTGACCAGTGAGCCACCCCACACATGTGAATGTACAGCACTGTGCAACAGCCTAAACCTGTTGTTGTACATCATATGTCCGTGGAACATGACCACCAGAGTAGTGTCTGTGATCTGGTGTGTACCATCATGGCTCTGTGTGGAATAGCATGATCCATGCAGTTGTGTACATGCTAATTAAGTGCACTGGGGTATGTGTCAGCATTTGTATGTGCATTGTCCATCTGCATGGGTGTCATGATGTTAACAACTGCTGTCAGCAGATGTCTGTAGTAGGTGTTGTAGTACACATGTACTGTGTATGCTGTGATGGGTGTGTTGCCGGGATGTGGCTAACAAGGTATATTAGCATATGTTCGGAATCCACCAATGAGGGGATAACCCCAGGTGTGTAACACCAGTCACATGGTGGTAGTGTTCATGCCAAGGGTAATGTAGGTCTTGGAGGTGGTGTGTATGTGTTGATCCAGCAGAGCGGAGGGTATGACTCATGGATGTGTCGGTACATGAGTGGCTATCCCAGTGAAGTGTGGGGTAGTGTCAGTCACACATCAGTAGTAGCTGAGGCCCACTGTCCACTATACCACCATAGAAGGTATGTTACCCGAGGGGTATGATGTTGACTCTGTCGCTTGTTACAATGTGTATAGCAGTCCCAGACACAGTTAATTGCACGTGGAGCACCTCTGATGCATTGTGCTAAGCAACTTGCCAGGATGTGTGCAAAACATAGTGGGATATGGGAACCCCTCAGCTGTGGGTGTGCCGATCCAGGTATGTGCCTGAAAGGTATGGTCTGTCTATAACCTGTCATTGCAGGTGTGCTCTGCAGAGCTTAGAGGCAGGTCCCAGTCACTGCAGAGATGTTTTAGTGGTGCATTATAAGGTGTGCCTTGCCTGCGTGCGTCACAGAGGAAGATGCAAGCAATGTGTAACATGACCCCATGTCGCGCATGCCAGTTACCGCCCTGCCGGTGACAGTTATTGGAAACTGTGCAAGACAGGCAGTATAGAAGCATGCAAGAGCCTTACATGTGAGCTGTACTCCCAGGGCCGACAGGTGCAAGTCATCTGTGCCACAGCATTGTGTTTGACCAGGACAGTCATAGCGGACAGATACCACATGCCTGTGGAATGACAATAGGAGCACAGGCAACTGTTGAAGTGACACAGTCGGTCATTGTACAGTGGTATTGTGTCCGGACGAATGCAAAATGCTCCCCAGGGCTAGGCCCACACCCTCAGGGCTATAAGACTGGTGAGCTATTGCATGTCCCTGCACACATAGTCTGTGAAGTGGCATCACAGGGCAGTCACACTAACATGGCGAATGACAGACATATCGTACCTGGTGAGGTGTGGCAAGGGTGCATAGGTTATGTTGCAGAAGCAGTTACCCGACAGCAAGATGTAAGTCACTAACGCCTTGTGTAGCCTGCTGTGTGGAACTGCAGTGTGACACCCTACAGAGTCAGCTATGACTGGTGTGTTGTGAATGTTATAACTCACTATTGGCTGTATGTGGTGGGCACACATGAGTCTGTGGGCTATAAGCTGGTGATGTTGTCCTCCATGATGTGGGCTACCTCTGGTGCCTACAGTGAGTATGGAGACGTACTGCACAGGTTGTCCTCGTAGGTGTGGCCAGTGGTGTAGATCATGTGAGACTATGTGATGGGTGGGGTGTGTTTGCGAATGTTACACATCCCCAAATGACTGTCAGGTGCAGTCAGGGCTGGCAACAGCATTACCCCCAGCCATAGCTGTCAGCCTCCTGTCCCCAAAATGAGGAACATTAGCCCTCATACCGTGTGACAAATGTGCGAAATGTGGAACACTTACAACTGGCTTACTAACAGCGTCAACTAGGAAGGGCATATGATGGCTAAAATAGGCTGGTCTTACGTATAAAACAGATATTCCAATGAATTAATATGATTCTCATCTATTTAGCCATGGCTAGCAGGTAAACTATGTACAACAATGAATGTGTGACAGACCCTTCCAATGTGGAACCTTGAGGAACATGCACCTTTTAGAACCCCAAATGAGTACGTTCCCGTAATGAGGTACACCTGAGAGCTATGGGCCCAGCACGGCTGCAGACGTGCATCCCCCACAGGCTGTAGTGCCGTATGTTGGGAGGTGAGCATTGAATGTGTACATGAGACAATTGCTCTACTGCCACATGTACGGCATATCCCTCATATAGACAGGCAGTAGCACTGGTACGTGACAGTTGGACATGCCTGTATATACAACCATGTCCCACAGGATATGTGCGTTACATGTGTACAACAGCTGTCGTACCTTAAGCAAGCTGGGAAGTGTAGGACAGCCAGTGTACCTGTGGGAAATGGTGTGGAATGGGCGCTATAGTAATCAGTAGCTCATGACATGCTCACATGTTCTGAACAAGTGCCTAGCATGACCATACAATACAGATAGGGTGTTGTATAATATCAACCCACAAGTGGTGATGACAGTCATTTAGGGTGGCACCGCACAATAACCCTGCTGAGTATGGTGTGCATGTCCATGAACCATTAGCACTGTAGATGTTAGCAGTACAGATGTACAAGACAGCACGGGTATTTGATTACAAATACCTTTGCATGTCACAGGAGTGTTCCACCAGTGGCCTGTTGACAGACTCACAACTACAAAAGGTGCAAGAGTGACATGTGCACAGCACATCAGTGCCAGATACAGTAGAACAGGGTTAATGTGTTGTACCCCACCCTCATTGTAGCCCATACCACACAGACAAATGTTAGGCATCTGTGTATGTAAGGCTGTGAATGGCCATGACCTATCAGTTTAGCTGTGTCAGTGTTGTGAACAACATTCAGAATGGGCTGTGTGGGTGAGGTGTGTGACATATGTGCACAGTCTGATGGATGATACCAGCAGTGTCACCGCTAGGTGAACATCCCTGTACCCATAAACTACTACCTAGGCTGTGGTCAACATTATGGACACTGTGTAAGGGATGGTGCTGTGCAGTGCACCCCCCGACATGGTGACGTCTCCAGGCCCCTTAGATAGTCATATGAGGTACCCATGTCATGTCAGGGTGCCATCCATGAGCACGGAGATCACTGGCCAGGCATATACAGCACTGTGGTGACCAATATTGGATCACATACCACCTGTAAGGGGTAATGGCTATGTATGGATGTGCGATACCAGCCTTCACAATCCACACCTCCACTATGCAGCATGCTGTCTACCTTGCAGAAGGACATTTGCTACACCATGATGATGGACATGCTACATGTCCATATCCTGATCTATATGACATATGTCATGGACAGCCACCATCCTAATACTAGGATCGCCACAGGCTGGACAGATCCCTGTGCCATATATGTGACATACTCCCGCCATACCATGCAACCCTGTCCATCAAAGCTGCAGATGTCATCCCAGTCATACATGGTGTGATGGCCGCATGGTAGATGTACTATCAACTGACTGGATCAGTAATGTGGCACTGATGCAGCTTGCGGTGGCACAATGGCTGTCTGTAACAGCATGGAAACCATGCCTGCACATGCTATGGTTGATGACCATCCCTGCAAATGTCGTCTGACTATCCATTGCCCCATGTCTATCCGTGTCAGGATGTTGAACAGTTGTACAGTGCTGTGTAGATGTATATGCAAAACACATGCATGTACAGGTGTCCATGCATATGTGTGCATTGTCACTGCTCAAGTCCATTACGGCTGTGTCTATGTTGATATGTGACATATACACAGCATCTAGGTCAACAGTAGTACCGTGGACACATCGAGGCATGTGCAGATAGGTAAGAACACAAGTGCAGGCAAATAGACATGCCCACAGCAAGACAGCATTTACATGGAGTATGAACACTGTAATGAGGTGACACACATATATGGTGATGATATCCAATGCATAATGGGTGTGACATGTGTGACACAAACACGTCAGTCGTGTCAGTGTCATGATGCTTTGCAAAGATAACTGTGCAGATGCAGTAGATGTCATAGAAATGTATGTGCAGCAGTATCTCTGTACATCTCTGAAACTGTGACCTGTCACCATCATTATGTTTTACAGATAATGCCCCGTACACGCCTCCCAGCATACACCCACCAAGAGGATGATGTCCTCATCCCACAGCTCCATGACAACTATGACTTGTTGTTCAGCCATGTGCCACAGCATGCCCAGCAGCGGGATGACCTGTGGCAGGATTTACGCAGGAGGCTGAACGATGTGGGTGGCCATAACCGCACCTACCAGCAGGTGCGCAGACACTGCATGGACCTGATACGACATGCAAAACAGCGTGCCACTGCAATCACCAGGGAACAAGGTGGAACAGGTGGTGGGCCACCAACCCAGCCCCCACTCACACACACCGAGGAGCTACTGGCCAGTCTGGGGACACCCAGGGAACAGCATCCAGAAACACTAGCTGCCATCGTGGAGGTGGGTGTCTCCCAACCAATGAGCCTGGAGTTGCCTGGTAAGTCAGTAATGCACATATGGCTATTATATCCCATGTAGTTGCATGTGTCACTGTACATTATGTAAAGTAACAACATATGCAAGGTATGTGGACACACATGCTGCATACTACAGTATGCTACGTTGTGTATGCACACATGTGCATACTATATGCTATTACACAGGTGAATGTGTTCACATGCACAGTGCAACCTGTGGCTGTCATACAGTCATGGATAATGTTCATACTGGTGTCACCCCTATACAGGTACCTCTGGCGTGCCGCACAGACATGGGTCCATTGCAGGTGAGACAGTCATCAGTATCAGGCATGTTACAGTGTAGATCTATTTGCCATGTGGCCAGTTAACACTTGCACACCTGATGTTTGTTCCAGTCACGATATGCAGGTCGCACCACCATGCATTCACACACGCCACCCATGTGCAATATATACAAACGTAATGATACACAGACGTGAAACCACAGTACTTGTCATTGCGACATGTGTGGTCAGCTGTGCATACAACGGTGGAGGTGTTCTACAATGGAGGCATATGTAGTATGCATTGGAACAACATGTGTGGTATGCACACAGTACCACACAGTGAGCTGTGATGTGGGCAGCCCACAAGTGTCACCATTGTGTCATATGCCCCTGCATTGGGTGCACACATTGTGATGTGCCACCTGACATGTCCCAGACATGTAGTGTTCTGTCTGCAATATTGTCACACTATCGCATGACCTATACCCCACATACCAAACATACAACCCGTTGTCTGCATAGCCCTGTGGATTGTGACATATCTGTGTGTGTGTGTGTGTGTGTGTGTGTGTGTGTGTGTGTGTGTGTGTGTGTGTGTGTGTGTCTGTGTCTATTGTACTTTACAGTATTTCTTTGCATTCACAGGTGATGTAGGTGCGTTACCCTCCTGCGGTCCATCTGATATTAGTGTCCCCACAGATACTAGCGGTGATGAACATATGCATGAGGTACAGGCAGGGTTGTCAGGGGCTGAATCTATGCCAATAGTTACCATCCCAGCTATGTCCCCCTCTTCCCCGCACACAGTTCTGCTGCCAACACATACCGCATCACCGGTGGCCATAGAGGAAGGACAGTCAGCGTCTGTTGGCGTGGAACAGGAATGTGTGGTGGCTACAGAAGGTGTGTCTACACACCATGGTGTCAGTGTAATGACTGCAGATGTGCCACACAGGCATGTGGCCGGTGCTGCTCGTAGCAGGACCTCTGGCAGACATGCACCTGCAGGACAGAGCGCAGCAGCTGGTATCACCAGATGCATGTTCCAGACTGTAATGGCGGCACAGGCACATGCTGAATGGCAGAACAGAGAAGGGCAGAGGCTGCAGAGGGCTGCTATCCATACCCTAAATGACAACATCCAGGCATTGGCAAATGCTCAACAGCAGATTGCTAATGTTCTGGATAGGCGACTAGGTGAAATGGTCGGAATCCTTGACCAAGGCATGGCAATCCGCGAGCGGGAGCTGTCTGTGCTGGAACACCTGGTAGGAGTGAGGCGTAGGCCACGTGGACGTAGGACAGCAACACCACCTAGTGTAGGTCGACGTGAGTGTGCCACCTCACATGCCTGCTCCTATAGTGCCGGTAGCAGTAGCAGTGCAGCTGGTTCTGCACTGTCAACACCAGGACACAGCAGGCCACGTGGACGTGGCCCTGGATGGTCTCAGCGGGGACACGGTTCCAGCGGACATGTGTCATCGGACAGTAGCCGCTCTGTACCTCCACCTGGTAGTGCCCGTGCAACCCCAGGCAGGCACAGGTCACGTGGCCGTGGACGGACACAGTGAGCTGTACAACCTGCACTGTACAATCTGGGGCTGTCAATTATACCCCGTGTAGGCATCACAAATGGCAGAACTGTGTACACACATACACGCACACAGCAAACACAACTGTAGGGCTCCACAACATCCACATGCATTCTGCACAGACATGTCCAGTCAACTCACCGGCCCTTACGCACATACATGATGTTATCCATTGGTGCAGCCTATGCCCCGGGCAAACATATCACCCTGTGCATATGATGAAGCCTGTGCCACATCCCTGTCATCCACACCATCGGTGCAGGGTTATGCACAAATATTCTGATGCACAGGGTGAACAGCATAGTGAGAGGTGTATGTAATACCTGTGTATGCATAGTGAGGGATGTGTATGTTGCAGTGGTTGTGAGTGAATACTGAGTTGTGTATGTGACATAGGTTGTGTACTGTCGACATGCACCAGTCATACCATGTAGTGCAGGTGCAGCATGCATTGTGATGTGTTCACGGTATGTGTCTCGGTTACATCTGTAGCATCATGTTGGTTGTGATACCCTGGTTCCCTCCTATGGTGTACTTGCATGTGCCTACAGGTAGCAGTGTTTGCAGTCCCCCACATGTAACTGTGGATTACACACAGGCACGTCTGGCAATATCAGCATGCTACATGTACCCTCATCCTGACTGTTGGACACACCAACATGACACAGATGTCCGCACATATACTGCACCTGATGCATGTGGTCGGTGCCACAGGCTACACTGGACATAGACATGACATACATAGCAGGACACATTACAAGTATGGTGACATGGTGCAGGGGTCGTACACAGCGGCCTGGCCAATGATGATGTGAGGTGTCACTTGGTAGCTGGAGGCCACACTGTGCAGCAGTAGGACCCTGTAACAGTACGTGAACATGGCCGCATTCACGGGGTGTACACCACTATAACGCACACCCCATAGTGTGCAGCTGGGGACCCTTGCCTGTGTGGTCATCACCCTCACAGTATTATGCACCCACATGACATGTCACAGAGAAGGGACATGCATAGGTAGCCAGTATGGCTGGGACCTATGGCATCAACAAGGTTGTGCAATGCATCACCATTACGGGTTAGTCACCACGTGGGGCTAGTGATAACTTCCCACCTTATATTAGCATACACACTCACACAAAGCACCAGACATACATACAGACACACACACACTGTGTTGACCACACATGTGTATACGGACAGCCGATGTGTGTGATGCACCTCACCGGCGAACGTCATGCTTCTCACACTGACGTATGTGCAGATCTCTACAATGGTGTACAGGGATGTGTAGCAACTGGGACATATTCCCCACGATATGTGGCATCCCTGGTCACACATTCGGACACACATGGCAGTGCTGGGAATGATACACCTGCCATATGATGACACGTTTGATGGACATGCAGCGGTATTGATTGCATTATGTGTACCAATGCTATATCTGGCAAATGTGCTGCTATATGCACACAGGAGGTTGTAGGTGTTACAGGTGCCATATGACATATAGTTGTTAACACCTGACCGCTGTGTATGCATTATGTCAGCACCGTCATGTAACAGCGACATAGCATACAGTTAGCACATGGCATGATAGGATGGTGTGTGACACAACTGTGAGCCACCCCCTGCACACATACATCTAGACAGGTGGTTCACCACGTTATATACACACATCCCTCCATACGTGCTGTTTGTATGTCACCGTATACAGATGTCAATAATGGGTCTGCATTGCGTCTGCATGTTGTAGGTAGGTGCAACTATGTTACAGACATCGGCCACTGCACATGCATGTTTGCTGCATGCACAGTACAGATGTCACATGTGTCTCCTGTTGCCATGTTTGTATGCATTGCTATTGTTGGACATGTGTGTTGACATACATAACACATGGACGGCGGGATGATATCACAGGTGTCACAGGTGATCAGTACAAGGGTATGTGTCCCGGTCAACACTGCTACCCCCTGTAGTGTGAGCATTCAACAGACATGGGCCCACCTTCAATTTGCGTGTGTAGCATTGATTAGGCCAGTGTTATGCACGAGGTACATCAAAGGCCATGTATGTATATGTTGTGTGTGCAGTCCACAATCACATGTATGACATACCCAGACGTGTGTTCATTGGTGTACAGCAACAGTCAGGTGTCACAGCTGTGTAAGGGCCATGGTATATCTCGAGCCGACCTGTTCATGTATACTGGTATCATTGCAATGCATAACACCTGTTGGATCCCTGTTGGTATGTGTGTACTCTGCACAGCTAGTGTACACCGCTGTACAGCCCAGTGGTCATGTGTCACATGGTGTTGTGGGACCGTAAGGCTGTGTAGTGCTGTACCAATGACATGGTGCTGACTTGACAGCTACAGTGTACACTGCAGTGTGTACGTGTGACCTGCACCTGTGACAGCTGTGATGGCAGCTGTGTGTGTACAGGTCACTGCATGTGTGACCGCCCTGTGCGTGAGGGCAGTTATACCTTACTGTGCCCTTCTGTGTGTACACTCCATCTGCATGCAAGATTGCCCTTTGCAACTGCTAAGTGTGTGAGCATGCCCAGTACGCCGTTGTGTAGATGGACACACAGTACATTCCACACTGCGCCCTTCCGTGATTAGACTCCGTGTGCATGCAAGATGGCCCTTTGCAACTGCTAAGTGTGTGAGCATGCCCAGTATGCCATTGTGTAGATGGACACACAGTACATTCAACACTGCGCTCTTCCGCGATTAGACTCCGTGTGCATGCAAGATGGCCCTTTGCAACTGCTAAGTGTGTGAGCATGCCCAGTACGCCGTTGTGTAGATGGACACACAGTACATTCCACACTGCGCCCTTCCGTGATTAGACTCCGTGTGCATTCAAGATGGCCCTTTGCAACTGCTAAGTGTGTGAGCATGCCCAGTACGCCGTTGTGTAGATGGACACACAGTACATTCCACACTGCGCCCTTCCGTGATTAGACTCCTTGTGCATGCAAGATGGCCCTTTGCAACAGCTAAGTGTGTGAGCATGCCCAGTACGCCGTTGTGTAGATGGACACACAGTACATTCCACATTGCGCCCTTCCGTGATTAGACTCCGTGTGCATGCAAGATGGCCCTTTGCAACAGCTAAGTGTGTGAGCATGCCCAGTATGCCATTGTGTAGATGGACACACAGTACATTCCACACTGTGCCCTTCCATGATTAGACTCCGTGTGCATGCAAGATGGCCCTTTGCAACTGCTAAGTGTGTGAGCATGCCCAGTACGCCATTGTGTAGATAGACACACAGTACATTCCAAACAGACGTGTGATACTAAAAGTGTGGGCATGGCAATTGACATCCTGTATAGCCATGGTGGTCATCCAGGCACCAGATGTCCAATTTCAATGTCACGATGGATGCCTACATTGAACACACTTGTTGCTCTCTCGAAGGGTGTACTGTCTGTGGCGCATCCCATATCTATTTAGTGTTGTTGTGCTCCATAGATATTTAGTTGGCCCGATGACAGCACTGCCGTGTTTGTGTACGTCTACCTTGGGACGGTAATATGCTTTCAGACCGCTCACTCTCTAAACATTCCCTATCAGCGTCTTTGCCTTTGTGGATGATGTCACCCACCTAGAAGTATGCCTCTGGGAGTGCTGTGTTCAGTAATCTCGGTAGCGCGTTCTGTAAATGCGTAATGCTGTAGTGTGTTAGAGTAGGTAGGTGTATGTTCAACTCCCGGCCCTTCCAAGTGTGTGTGTGTGTGTGTGTGTGTGTGTGTGTGTGTGTGTGTTTCCAGCTGCCTGGGGACACAGTAATGCTTTTAGATGCCTCACAACACATACATTCCCTATCGGCGTCTTTGCCTTTGCGGATGATGTCACCCACCTAGAAGTATGCCTCTGGGAGTGCTGTGTTCAGTAATCTCGGTAGCGCATTCTGTAAATGCGTAATGCTGTAGTGTGTTAGAGTAGGTAGGTGTATGTTCAACTCCCGGCCCTTACAAGTGTGTGTGTGTGTGTGTGTGTGTGTGTGTGTGTGTGTTTCCAGCTGCCTGGGGACACAATAATGCTTTTAGATGTCTCACAACACATACATTCCCTATCAGCGTCTTTGCCTTTGCGGATGATGTCACCCACCTAGAAGTATGCCTCTGGGAGTGCTGTGTTCAGTAATCTCGGTAGCGCGTTCTGTAAATGCGTAATGCTGTAGTGTGTTAGAGTAGGTAGGTGTATGTTCAACTCCCGGCCCTTCCAAGTGTGTGTGTGTGTGTGTGTGTGTGTGTGTGTGTGTGTGTGTGTGTGTTTCCAGCTGTCTGGGGACACAGTAATGCTTTTAGATGCCTCACAACACATACATTCCCTATCAGCATCTTTGCCTTTGCGGATGATGTCACCCACCTAGAAATATGCCGCTGGGAGTTCTGTGTTCAGTAATCTCGGTAGCGCGTTCTGTAAATGCGTAATGCTGTAGTGTGTTAGAGTAGGTAGGTGTATGTTCAACTCCCGGACCTTCCAAGTGTGTGTGTGTGTGTGTGTGTGTGTGTGTGTGTGTGTGTTTCCAGCTGCCTGAGGACACAGTAATGCTTTTAGATGCCTCATAACACATACATTCCCTATCGGCGTCTTTGCCTTTGCGGATGATGTCACCCACCTAGAAGTATGCCTCTGGGAGTGCTGTGTTCAGTAATCTCGGTAGCGTGTTCTGTAAATGCGTAATGCTGTAGTGTGTTAGAGTAGGTAGGTGTATGTTCAACTCCCGGCCCTTCCAAGTGTGTGTGTGTGTGTGTGTGTATATATCTATATATATATATATATATATATATATATATATATATATATATATATATATATATATATATATATCTTTGTAATATGTATGTGGATATTAGCACTATTGAATGTGCTGCATTGTCTGTACATGTTCACCTTGGATGTATCTGAATGTGCGATGGCTCTGTGATAGTGCACATACTGTGTGCTGTAGTGATCCTGGGTTATAGTTGTGTAGTGACCAGTTATTTTTTTGCTGGGTATTACCAGGGACATTGAAAACAATGATAGTACAGCACCTTTAAATGGTCATGTGCACATCTCAGCAGCAGTCAGCAGTGGTTATTACGTTGGAGGATGACTATGGCTCATATACCTGTGTATTACATGGCAATACTATGCAAATCAGGTTAACATTACTGACACCCGTTTATCCACAGGTTGTGATACAGATCCCATGTATGTATGTGTATACATTACCAGGTGCAGGACTGGACTATGGTTGAATGCATGGAGGGTGTCCATGGCCAGGAATGGCGATCTGTACAGCCTGGCAGGTACAGTCTGTGACTGTCCCACAACCTCCAGTATATGGCTGACACATGCTGAAACAGTGTACATGCAGAGACACACATAAAACAAACAGCTAGGGATAACACATAACACACACACACATTGCATCAACATTGGGCCATGCAAAACCTGTTGTCCCTCACACACACACAAATGCATACATGTTGATTGGCTGGTTTACTGACAGGCTCTGGAAATGAAACTACATACCCTGTGCATATGATGACACCTGTGCCACCTCTTGTAATGTGTAACATTGATGCAGGTACGGACTAACATGGTGCTGATGCACAGGGTGGCTTCATAGCACTGTAATAATGTTACAATGTTGTTAACACAAAGTGTGATTTCCTTCTAGGTGTATGTAAGCAGGCATGATAAATTCCAGCTATGATCATCAATGTAGTATAGTGTACAGCACTGTTAATTCTGAAGATGTATTGTCCATCCATGTGCCAGTTGACTGACATGTGTAGTATTGGCAGCATGTGTTACACAGTGTGCAGTACGTGTGAGATGTGTGTAGTACAGATTCACATGTATCTATATGTGAACATGGTGAGGGTGCACTGTCTGCATCTACATGTATAGTGGACACATTGGAATGGTGACATGCCCTGTATTTCACACTGTTAACACGTCATACTTTCTATTGGTGGCCAGTATCCATTATACTACACATATTGTTGTACTTGTCTACATATGTGTGATTGCTATGGTTTTACACAGTGCTGTGGGTGATACTGTTACTATCTGTCATAGTTTTGCATTATGGTAGTTGACACGACCTCAACAGTCTGAATTACCAATTGTTATATGATATCTTCACAACTGTCCCACACATGTAGGACACACAGTAGCATGTGGATCCTACATGTACTATACTATACCAGTTCGCACTGGTATTGACCGCCACACATTGCTGGGACCATTACTGTTTGACATGTAGCCATGTCAGTTACAAGCAAAGACAATAGGGATATTCCTGTCCACATCTGGGAATTCATACTGTGGCCTAGAATGCATTCTGCACATGACACAGTTAGTCTACACAAAGGTATCATACAGACAGATACATGTTATCCAACCCATGCTGTACACCTATAAGGCTAAACAGAGTCAGTTATCCACATTTACTACACATACTTTACCAACAGTAACACATAGGTATTACACCCCAATATGTATAATGGGTAACGATGTGTACATATAGATATGTGCTATGTCATTTGTCATTTGATATTTGCATTTACAATGGTATTGTGAAGTACATCCCTGTATCACATATGCAATGAGAGTTCTGCATGCATATCCTCCAAGGTGGTTGTACAACTATGATGAATGTCCATTATTGACATACTTTGCTGTGTTTGAACTGTTCTGCAGTATTACACATACATGAACAGTCACTCACACTATGTATATAAACTGTCATGTTTGTGTGTGTGACACAGATGACCTAGGCCACAGACAGTTCTGATACATGTAGTTGACAAGTGCGGTAATGCTCCACCAGATGTGTCCAGGCACCAGAACTGTAACTTGGCGACACATACACATGCTAGAGTAAGGTTTCTGTATGTGCGTGTGCCTCATTATGGCATTCCTGTTCATGTGTGTGTGCATTTCTGATGTGTGTCATCAGCCACAGTTGAACTGCACATCCGGCATCCCCCACTAGGTGACCATGTGGGTTGTCCCCATTGCCAAATGTTTTGTACAGCTGCGTCAGATGCCACATATCGGAAGCATTGCAGCTTCCAGGGAATCCAGCACACACATTCATTATTACGGGCTGGCCATCACACACAAACCACCACTTCATGGAGGGGAAGCCCTTGTGGATGATGTAGGCCCTGCCACACTGACTGGCTGGTGCTTTGATGCATATGTGCGTGCAGTGTATTGCACACAGTACTTAGGGTATTCCACTATTGTGTGGAAACGACACATATTGCTGCCCAATACCTTACGGGAATTGGGGATATATACATCATCACTGACATGTGCTGACATGGCATTCATGACCTGGTGCAGTACCCTGGATGCTGATGTTTGTAAAATCCACATCATATCACCAGTTGATCTCTGGAAGGTACCTGTTGCTGGTATCCTTAGTGCAACACATACCTTGGTTTCCACTGGGATAGGTTTCCCTCTGTTGGGTCTGTGTGTGAGACATGGCCTGCACAGATCCACAATCTTCTGCAGGAGGTCTCTGTCCACTCTATAGTGCTCTATTATCTCCAGCTCATGTAGCCCCTGGTAGTTTACCCTGTGCCTGCACACTCCTCTCCGTCTACTCACTGTGTGATGCTGAGCGGCATTCACATTGGCACAACCCTCCACATGTTGCATATGTTGACGTATAACAGCAATGCTACATATGTCATTTATACAGAGCACCTCCCACTTTCATCATTTGTAGAGGTGACAGCCCTATAGGGACTATATGTACAGCTGTGACATTTGACAAGTCCACACATACCTGCAGTCAATACTAAACTGACTACTTCAGCACTTTTCATACCTTCAGATTTGTCTTGTAGTGGTATAGTCGATGATACTGTTTCCTATAACATGTATCTGTTTCTGATACACAATATGTCATTTTATTACACCACTACACACAATATATGGAGAAATCACAGGCCAGATGCCATTACATTCCTTTTGTAGGACACACCCGCCCAGAGTGTTGTGTTCCTCACAAAAGCCAACAGGTGCTGATCAAAACATATTCTGCTATCATCTACCTTATGTGTTCACCGGTATTTGCGCTTTCCATCAGTGGCAGAACTCACATGCGTGTGTGGGAGACTGAACACTGTCTCGGGGACACTGCATAGCACCCTGAGGGACACATTTATGTTGTTTCTATTAACCTTCCACATTGACTATCACAGGGCATTAGTATTCATCCAGATTTGTCGAGGTACATGCTTTTGACTTATACATGTTTTATCATTTGTCATCACGTCTTTCTTCACACCTGTCCACCTAATCGCACTAGTTCTGTACATTTATTTAGGTCAGGGTTACCTTCATACCTCTCAACTGTACAAATTTTGGGTAAATGTCCCTAACTTAGATGTCTGATTTTGTTCCTTTTTTAATAATATTGTGCAATGCCTTTCTGGTAATTTAGTGGGAAGTCATTTGGGACTGTGGGGTTAGACAATAATGACAGACATTTGTTATATACAATTAATAACCTTCAAAACATTCATACTATTGACTGATCCATTATTCTATCCACGTTCTGACTTTGTAAGAGGAATATTTGAGATATTCCCTATTTGTACTTATTTTAAAATGCCTTTGTCCAGATGTCTTATTCTGATTGAGAGGTATGGTTACCATCTTATTCGTACGCATGTACGTCCATGATAATCGCTTACACGACACTAATATAACTCCCTACGTCTTCCCCCAATAGTTTACACGATATCCGGTAGATGGGTTCTTCATTTTAGGAAGTTAGAGGGGTCTGCTATACCCACATAGGTATATTAATCACTCCCATGGGGCGGACCTCATAAATCTGTGCCAACCAACACCTAGGCACCTAGGCCCATTATTGCATACCCATGATTCCCAGACCTGACACCCCTCCACAGTAGTCATAACACATATTTAATGTGAGCAATAATAAATTATGACAACACTTCTAAGCACTATCCACTCTCTGCATGTCAGTACATATGTCTTACATTCTGTCAACCCTTGTGTTATTACACTTGCACAAGCTACTGTTGCATGTACAGCTATATTGTAGTTGCGGATGACCAATTGATGTTGTATGTGTTTGAGTGTATGTATGTATATATATATACATATGTATATGTATATGTATGTATATATATATTTATATATATATATATATATACATATATATATATATATATATATATATATATATATATATATATGTACATTCTTTATTTCATATATTTATTTAGTTTAAGTCTGTGGATATATATATCTATACACAAATGTATATATCCATATATAAACATTACGTGTAGAAACCAGCATTCATTTGCTATGCTGTGAGCGGATTACACACGCACAGGCGCACTTGCATTTCCTTATTGTGGTTTACGTGCAGGCCCACATGCATATCCTTATTGTGGGTTACATATGTTTACTAAGTCTTTGTGCTTACGTGGGCTTTATTACTTGTGACAGTACCAGTAAAATATCTCTAATCCAGTTAACGGACATATGCGAAACACACGTTCACCTTTACATATTTAAATGTCTGTACAGCACAGACGCATTCATTACACTTTAACATTATATGTGTAGTCGTAGTTGAACCGGGACTGCATTCAAGTTGGCCGGATGCTGTAACCACTATACGTTTGGTGTTCTGACTCATTTATATGCATACCCATAGTACATAGCTACATTAACATATGCCTCACCGCTTCACTTACGTCACAGGCATCCATTCTCCTGCTGGGAAAAATGCGGTACTACATGTTACACATTCCCTATTCCCTACTGCTCTGGACCCAAGCTGCATATTTAATCACTGCAGGGATATTCAGAACCCAAAGGCTTATAGTCCTGACACATACAGGTCTTTAATTGTCAGGGTGTTCATGTGGTGATCTGGGTTTAGGCTTGTCCGCCTGGTGAATGGAACTGCCCTGACCGTGTTCAAATGTCAGACAAAGCACATGGATAGGTTTTGTCCTTTTTAAACATTTAATCTGTGTTTACAGACACAGGTGTTTGGGCACCTGTCAGCAGCTTATGATGTTGGCAATACATAATATGGGTGGGGGTGGTTACAATACATAATCCACGGTGAGTGGTGTTCCCATTCACATTTGACTATTTCCTGTATTCATTCTTACGAGGGTTATTATTTTGCACGACTTAACTATGAATTAACTACAGGTATGCAGTAGTACAGTCAACATATGTGACGGTTTGTTACAGTATAAATGTATGGACCTCTGTAATACTGGGGTCTACCCCACATCCTTCACAACATTTCATGCTTATGTACATACTATTATTCTGTGAACCTTTGAAGTTTGTGAGAGCAGTAATTACATCTGTCACTATTTGTCCACCCATCCTTTTAGGCTTTGTCCAGATTTTGTTGCTGTAATAGGTTGAGGGGTGGTGTCGGTATGTGATTGAGTTGACTATATACTGTCGATAATTCAGTGGGGAGTAGGGTTACCACTTGTTCCTCTTTGCGAGGGGAGGACCCACTTTGGACAGTTGTGTCCTGCGATGACACCTAAGACATGGCAAATGTCCTGTGAATTTAAGACAATAATATATTTCTTATTTTCTTTACTAGTTGCATGATACAGGTATTTTGTATCTGGTACACATAACTATTATTTGGGATAGCATAAGCTATTCAAATGCTATGGAATAAGCTTTTATCTTGGCATACAAGTGTAATTCTGTCCTTTGCACTGGCCGAGGGTATGTTTTATCCTGCAAATTCTCACATTTCTACAAGGGATGTCCCACCTTGGCCATCTGAACAGGTGGCAACCCTAGTGGGGTGACCTGCATGGTGGACAGCTGTTCCATCCTGCGTAGTTATGTTTTGCATGTCTGTGTAGAAACTGAACAGTACCGTGACTACACATACATGTTTTGTCCAGATGTGTACAGTACTGGACACCGTGGCGTGTAAACAACTCTGAGGTTTCAACAGGTTACTTATCCTACGCGGGATGTACACACATTTTGCCGAAACATGAATGCACGGGCATTTGGATTTACGTAACTGTGATGGGATGTTTACAAACGTGGGATACATATTTGCAATCCTGACACTGCCTAGGACGATACTTCCTACTACATATGGGGAATACTCGCTATGTGTAGGTGTACGGCTACGCAAGGCTGGTAGCTGGATTTGTTGGACATTCGGACATGGGTGCGGGTTATGTGCTATACAGGGGTTGTTGCATATTGCATTTGCATGCATGGGTTCTGCTTTTGGATATCCCGGTTCCGCATATAACATCCTATGTGTATGTGACGGTTACGTTCCTGTTCATGTGTATAGCACATTTTAATATACATATGTTTATGTGTGTTTGGTATACAATTTGGACTGTCAGGTTTCTTTACGGTTGTTATATAGCCACAACTGCCCAGCTGTGTACTATCACTACCACTGTGGGACTGCTGGTGACCATGCCCATGGGGCTAGACGTGTGTATTGGCGGCGCGCTGACATGATGCGCTTCACTTCCACTGGGTATAACTTCTGACAGTGCAGTACATTACGGACACACGATTTTAAATATCATTTGTTCCATGGACGGAAGCTCATATTGTGTTGCGTGCATTTCTGTTTGGTTCTCCATTTTGTGTGGCCGGGAACTGTCTTGCATGCTTTGCATATGTTTCATTATCCACGAACACTGATAGGTGCAATTACTATTGCAGGCAGGCTATAATATTCAGCAGTTTAGGTTGCTCATCGCCAGCCAACATTGACACGCCTCCGGGCGCAGCTTAATAACGCCCCATGCACTCGCGCACGTGTCCTATGCACGTGGATGTGGAAGCGGTGCACCTTCATTAATATGCATATGGCGCTACTACACCATTTATACGCTGCATGGCCAGTGCAGGCCTTACACCGGCCTTGCGCCGAGCTTCATGAATCCGGGGGTATACTTTTTTAAAAAAGAAAAGCACATTTATGCCTGTATGCCATCCCACTATTGGTGTGTTTGAGAGATCGGTAGTTAAGCAAATGTATCAGCTTAACAATAAATTTAAGGGCAATAATTATAAATCTAATTTATCAGATGAAGAACTAGCTACCCTCATGAAGATTAGAAATGATCGATCTATCCGAGTTATGAAACCGGACAAAGGTGGGGGCATAGTTATTTACGATCAGTTAACCTATGCCTCCAAGATATTTGATATTTTACATTCCACCGGTAATTATGAAATTGTTTCTACAAACGAAGTCAATTTGGCTTACAGAAGAATAAATTCTCATATTGAAGAATTTCTTATAGATAGACGTATTACACTAGATACCTACAATTTTTTGAAGGTCGAGCATCCTGTGGCTGCTACACTGGTAGGAATCCCTAAAATTCACAAAAATATTGAAGACCCTCCTTTTAGACCAATTGTTTCAGGTAGCAGATCCAAAACCTTCCCTTTGGGAGTAGCTATTGATACTATGTTAAAACATGTTTACGACAAAATTCCCCACTTAGCTAAGGATTCTTGGGATTTTTTGTCCCATTACCCTACATATGCATTTAAGCAAGATATTTCATTTGTTACTATAGATGTCATTGACCTCTCTTCATGTATACTGAAAGAAGCAGGGTTAGATGCATTTGCTAGAAGTATTAATAAATATGTTGACCCTTGACTGGGATAAGATCTGTCTAATTATTGAAATGATGAGTACAGTGTTAGAGCACAATTATATTTATTATGAAGGAGAAATATTTAGACAAACTAAGGGTGTCGCAATGGGTGCTGCTTGCACCCCTATTTTTGCAAATATGGTAATGTTAGACTGGGAAGAATCTATCATCTTTCCATGTGACTACAATAGATATATAAAATATTATATACGTTACCTGGACGACATCTACATTTTGTGGGATGCTAATAATGAGATTTTTATGGAATTTTTGGACTACTTGAATTCTAGCAGTAGTTTTCTTAAATTTACATCCGCACAGAGTCAAGATGGACTTGCATATTTAGATACCTATGTATTCAAAGAAAACTCTCAGTTTTCTTCTAGAATATATAGGAAGACTACATTTTCCAACAGTTATTTACAATATTCTAGCAACCATCCTAGATCTCTTATGAAGAATATTTTTAGGGGGCAACTAATTAGAGCTCTTAGAATGACATCTAGTTATTCCAACATGATTGGAGAAGTAGCTTATATTATTTCATTATTTAAAGACAGAGGGTATGACACAAGAATGATGTGTAACATAAGTGACCAAGTAGTTAAAGGATGGGGAATTAGATATATCCCCTTATTAGGTTTAGCGTATAATAGCCTCTATAATATTGAAAACAACAAGACTGCCATTATTAAACCTCAGCCCACTGATTTTAGCAGATCTTGTATTTTAGGATATGGACCATTTACTTACAAAATCAAAGAAATTCTAAACAAAAATTGGAATATTATATTGGCTGATACTAATATTTTAGGGCATCGACCTTGTTTTGTCAATAAAGTAGGTCCTAACATTAAGAGACTTTTAGAAAATCCTCCTATACAAAAATGTACTATATACAAATGTACACGAAAGTGTGGTAGATGTAATTGGTGTTTTATGATTAATACCAATGAAGGTATTAGGTTGGATAAAGTTACTCGATCGTATATTAAATTCAGACCAGGAAACTGAAGAACTAAATTTGTTATATATATATTGCTTTATGCATAGCTTGCTTGGCCTTCTACATTGGAAAGACCGAGAGACAGTTGAATAAACGTATTTATGGCCACATTTATTCTATTAAAAAGAGCGACGAAAAAAACTCTCTTTACAGGCACATTAATCAATATGGGTCTGATCACCGGTTTACTTTTGCTATAATTGATATTGTTAAGCCTGACCCTAGAGGAGGTGATCAGAAGGGTTATTTATCATACTGAGAAATGTAGTGGCAAATATTCACAGATGCTGTATCTGCTCCAGGTTTGAACGACAGCATTACAATTAAGCCACTATTGCACAGATTGAATTATTAACTATTATGTTAGATGTAGTAATTACTTATGTATTTGTTAATATTTTTGTATATATACTTTTTACGTAGAAACATGCCAATGGAATATATTTTTAACAACATATAATATATTTGTATAACATACAATATATTTTTATAATATACAATATAATTTTATAATACAACAATAAGATTTTTATTATGTATTTCTAATATACTATATTATTTTAATATTTGTTTTGAATGTATTTTTTCTATTTTTAGATGCTCTAATAAGATATTTATTAGAGATATGTTTGGGTTGGTTATATTGTGGTTAAAGAGAGTATGTATAGCTTTAAATACGCTTTAGATTTTTGGCGCCAAAGATTTTATTTAAATGATATAGAATTCAAAATGGCTTTTAGTTCTGATGAAGCCTGTATTACACATGGGTGAAAGTGCTAAACTAGTTCTGTGATTTACTTTTGTGTTTTGTATGTCACGTTTCTACATTAAATAAGTGGATTTCACACTTGCATTTTGCTGCTTGCACAATTTTGTTTGGGAATACTTTCGGCTTTTCAAGTCTACATAGTGAGGCGTGAGCTTTTTCCTTTTTTTAAGTAGTTCCTTGGTTTTGCAACCGCCACATCAGGTTCTTTCTGTTTGGATAAATGGAAGACCCATAGAGCTCAGAGATGACACAAGATCATAGTGCAATGTTATGTCTGCAGAAACATGTGCTAGAGTATGTGCTGGTGAGAAGCTTAATTTGTCAAAGTGTATGAAGCTTGTTGCTTATGGTGGTAAAGGGATTCAAACTGAGGGCTCAGTAGTATTTTCATGCTATTCTGCTGGAAGAAGCTACAACTTGTTTAATGTGGTCAAAAGTCACATCCAGTTACTATTAGGGCTCAGAGACAGTTTGAAAATGGGACCACTTTCCTTTAATAAGGAAGTCCACCATGTTAGTTTAAAAGGCCACTGTTCTAATTTTGCCCAGTATATTTTCTCTACCTATGCTGATCTTTTTGAAGATAAACTAGGCAAGCTGTAGGCATGTACTCCATGAAGGTAGACCCAGATGTCAGACCAGTTGTTAGACCAGCCCAGGAGTTCCAGTAGCTGTGCAGAACAGAGTCAAAGCCAACCTAGATAAAAAGGTGTGACAAGGTGTAATTTATCTACTTGATGAACCAACTGAATGGGTATCTTCCACGGTGGTAGCTCATAAGAAAAGCTCAGATGATCTCAGAATATGTATTGCTCCACAAGATTTGAACAAAGCACTAAAAATACCTCATCATCCAATGCATACAGTGGAAGAGGTCACAGCAGCCCTGATGCCAAATGCCACTATTTTGTCTGTCTTAGATGCAAAGAATTATTTTTGGAAACTTCTGCTTGACAAGAAATCCTCATTGCTCATTACATTCAGTACTACTTTTGTCAGGTACAGGTTTTTGAGAATGACATGTGAGATAAATTCTGCCAATAAAGTATTTTAACTTGCAATAAAGCAAATGTTTTCTGGGCACCCCTGTGCTATCATTGTGCTATTATAGTAGATGATATTCTAATATGAGGTAATGGTGAAGCTAACCACGACAGAAACCTCAAGAAAGTTCTAGAAAGAGCTCGTCAAGTGAATCTTAAGCTGAATCCTAAGAAGTGCATGTTCAAGTTATGAGAAGTTACTTATGTTGGCCATTTGTTTACCATGTCAGGCTTATGATCAGACCCTTCCAAGCAAACAGTCATTCTAGAGAAGCCAGCTCCAGACAATGTTCAAGCCCTTCAACATTTTTCTTGGCATGGTTAACTGGGTCTATATTAGGTGATCAAAACTTTAGGCAATTGAATACCTAAAGGTCGACACCTAAACAGTGAATGCTGTAAACATCGAACGGACACTTCCGCAAATTCTTTTGTAGGGAAAGAATTTGTTTTGCTGTTATTGGGAAAATGCCCTTTTTTCCACTGTAGAGTGATCTTGGAGTTGGTATATTTAGTTAGGGAGGTGTGGGGGGCTAATCCCCCCACTCAATTAGGGTTTGATTTTTTTTTTCCTTTGGCCAAGCGAATTCTTTCCTTACAAAAGAATTTGTGGAAGTGGCCATTCGATGTTAACAGCTTTCGCTGTTTTGGTGTAGAACTTTTGGTATTCAATTACCTAAAGCTTCAACTATATAATATAGACCCTGGTTAACTATCTAGGCAACTTCATTCCAGACTTAAGTCAAATAGCAGCACCGCTTAGAGAACTGACACATAAAGATGTATCCTGTTCATGGTTGGAACAACACCAAATGGCATTTGATGTCCTGAACCAGAGAATTGCCCGTCCACCAATTCTCAGACACTATGATGTTCACAAACCAGTTCTTTCCTGTGATGCTTTGAAATTTGGTCTTGGCGCAGTCATTCTTCAAGAGGGTCAACCTGTTGCCTATGCATCCAGATCTCTAACCCACACTGAAATGCAGTGTGCTCAGACAGAGAAAGAACTGTGTTTGAATGTTCAAAGTTCCATGTTTATGTTTATGGTAGACCTATCCAGATCAAAACAGACCACCAACCTCTAATCACTATTTTGAGAAAACCTATGCATTCAGCTCCAGCTAGATTGCAATGTATGATGCTGACATTCCAGAAGTACAATTTCAATTTTGTCTACACAAAAGGCAAACTTCTTTATCTTGCTGATACATTATCCAGATCATCCAGAAATACCACTGAAGAGCATGAGAATGAGCAACTTTATTTTGAAGTCATGGAAGTGAGAAATGTTTCTTCCACACGTCTAGATGAGCTTAAAAATCACACAGCCTCAGATCCTGTTTTACAGAAGCTCAACCATTTTATCAATTGAGGATGGCCATCAAAGCAATCTAGTTTACCTCAAGAAGTGCAACCTTATTTTCCTCACAAAGATGAGATTTTGTCTGATGATGATGTTGTCATGAAAGGTCCTAAAGTCATTGTTCCAAACTCCTTACAACAAGAGTATATCACTATCTTCATCTCAGCCGCCCAGGAACCGATTCTGCAAAAAGGAGGGTGAGAGGACAAGAGAGAGTGCCTTCATCTTGTTCTGTATGTAATAGTACACTGGTAACCACACAGCACTGCAGCACTTAGTCAAATAAAGGCTCGCCCCTTGCACAACACTTCAAAAATCCATGACAAAAAATATTAGAACATTTTTTAATAAAAGATTGAGCGCTTTTGTTTCAAACACATGAAACTTCTTCAGAATAACAATACATTGAGATGCACCTTTATACATACACAGCTTTGTGATAGGATAGGTCCATACTATTTAAAATAAGTTTCCCATTGGATAAAAAAACTTTCATTCAGTTCTTACATTTCTCTAAAAAGAAAATTTGCACTTTCTCTCATGTTATAATATATAATATATACAAAAAAAAATGTAACACATATATATTTTCACCAAAAAATATTTATATATATCTATATATATATATATATATATATATATATATATATATATATATATATATGGGTCTATAGTAGAACATCAAAGTTTCAAAACTTTGAATGTTCTAATATCGAACCCTATTTAGCGAAAGCTGAAAATATCGAAGCAACAGAAAACCAAGTTTTTCCTAGGGAAAGAATTTGGTTGTCTGTTTCTTTTTCTTTGGTATTTTCAGCACTGTGGTGGAAAGGTACGGGTCGGGTTCAGGTAAGTGTGCGATTGAGTGCGGGTTAGGGTAGTTAGGGTGCGGGTTAGGTATGTGTGCGACAGTGTGGACGTGAGGGTTAGGGCGGGTTAGTTGAGTTAGGGTTAGGGCACACGTTAGGTATGTGTGCGACTGTGTGGACGTGAGGGTTAGGGCAGGTTAGGTGAGTTAGGGTTAGGGCACACGTTAGGTATGTGTGCGACTGTGTGGACGTGAGGGTTAGGGCAGGTTAGGTGAGTTAGGGTTAGTGCACGGGTCAGGTAAGTGTGCGATTGTGTGGACGTGAGAGTTAGGGCAGGGTAGGTGAGTTAGGGTTAGGGCGCGGGTGAGGTGAGTGTGCGATAGTGACGGACCTTAGGGTTTGGGTTTGGGTTAAGGTAAGTGGATAGTTAGTGGTGTGTGCATAGTTTAGTGTAGGGTTAGGTGTAATATTTTAGGTGTATGTGTGTGGATTGCTGTTTGTTTGGTGTCCTTGTGTTGTGTGTATGTGTTTTGGAACAGCAAATTTTTTCCTAGGAAAAAAATTGCTGTTCTGTATGTTCAATGTTTTCAGCTTTCACTGAATAGGGTTCGATATTAGAACATTCGAAGTTTTGAAACTTCGATGTTCTAATATAGACCATATATATATATATATATATATATATATATATATATATATATATATATATATATATATATATTATATATATATATATATATATATATATATATATATATATGTATCTATATTCACACTAATATATTTTTTGTTGTTGTTTCTCTATAACAAGGCTTTCATTTTCAATGCTGGTACAATTGATATATGGTCATTTAAACTGGAAGTAGTACATGCATCCATTTGCAGTTGCCATATTAATTCCCAGTATTCCAACTTTGTTTCCCAATCACCACCCTGTTCAAAGGGTATTACTTGTTCAAGCACCCAAAATGTGTATTCAGCTTGATTACATACATTTACATGTCTAAATAATGCATCTGTCTCCTTTTTTTATTAATGTCATAAACATGTTCGTAAATTCTATGCTTCAAACATCTTTCAGGTTTCCCTATGTAATATGCATAACACAGGGTGCAGTAAGCTAAATAAATCACTCCTTTAGAGTAACAGTTGAAATATCCCATAGCTAACATTATTTCATTATTGCTGAGACACTTTTATAAGCCACAAAAGGACAGTGGGAACGATGTCCACAAGCAAAAGTGCCTAACTTTTTTTCTAGCCCCCCCCCAACCTCTATTCTGGTTGGAGCCACGTTCAAACACATTTTTCAAATTTGCCCCCCTCTTATAACTAAATTTGAGGGGGTATTGAACACCTTAAGGCTATTGGGCATAATTAAAAAAAAAATCCAATATTTGGAAATAATCTTCTGTCTTATTTTACTTGTATCCTGATTGTATCTCATAACAAAATAATAGTTCTTGTTCATGACATTCTTGGGGGCTGTTCCCCCCTACATCCTCCTCAAACAGTACAGTTATTTCATTGTTGCCAACGTTGTTAACATTTAACAAAGGAACATATTTAGTGCCCCAACCGGATATAATTTCACTTTTGATAGGAGCAACAAGATCTTTAGGATATTCCATAGCTATAAATAATTTTTAAATAAAGTCAAGTTCTTCTACCAAATCCTCCCTCAGGGAGGTTATGCGGGCTGCATGGACCATCTGTCCTTTAACAATGCTCTTCTTCTGATAATGTGGGTGGTTACTAAAATAATGCAAATATAAATTTGAAAAGTGTTTTTCCTAAAGACTCTAGACACCATTCTTTGTTTATGGAAATCTTTACTGATCTCAACATCTAAGTGTTCTATGCTTGTTAAACCCACCTAATGGGTAAATACCAAAAATTCAGTTGTTGACCCAATATAATCTATAAAATGTGGGATATCTTCCAGTGGCCCTTGCCATACTAATAGTATGTCATCTAAAAAGTGGAAGTATCCCTTTATATGTTGGTAATATTCAGAGGTAAATACATAATGTTTTTCCCAATACAACATAATGATGTTTGCGTAAACCGGGGCGCAAGAAGCCCCCATTGCCACTCCCTCAACCTGTCTATAATACTCCCCCTGAAAAAAATATGAAATTGTTTCTTAATATAATTTCCATGTTTTCCATAACTAACCTAAGGTCCATAGCTGACAAAAAAAAGAAGTTCTATAAGCATTTCCTCAAACTAAAGTAATCAAAGATTTTGGGGTATAACAGAAAAAAAATTTTTGATATCAATTGTGACAAAGATTAAGTTATTGTTATATACTAATTTACTGATTTTGGACAAAAAGTCCCAGGAATCAATCAAAATGTGGTCAAAAAGACCATAAAAGGATTTCAACTTGGTATCCTCATATATGGCTAATGTTTCAGTTTTAGGTCCAACTGATGCCACTATAGGCCTGAGTGGGGGGTTGTTGGCATCCTTGTGGATCTTTGGAATTCCAAATATTCCTGGTATAACAGGTTTGTTGACACTGTATGTAATAGTACATACAATAATAACAACACCTTAGAGGACTTTCTCCACTGGTTAACTCAAACTCACCCCCAGAAATCCATAGTGTTAGGTGACTTCAACATCGATTGGAATTCCTTCTCATCTAGCTCCCCATCTAGCAGCATAAATCTACATGGCTTTTCTCCTACCAGACTAGGTAAACCCCAAAACAAAGACAGCATCCTGGACTGGATCCTTACTAATAAAGATCCTGACCAGTACTCAGCAGGTACTCACCCAGAGGTCATGAGTGATCACTTACTCACCTATGTTATCAAATTCAAGAAAATCACCCCCTTTCTTACAACCATAAAAAAAATCAGGAACAATAATAAATTCAACGCCTCCATTTTTCAAACTGAACTTAAAGCCCACAACTGGACAATACTCAAGTCTCTTCCTCTTGAAGAGGCAGTTATCTACTTCAACACCACCTTCCTCAAGATTCTAGATTCCCATGCTCCAATACGGTCCATTAGAACTAAAACCAAAACCGCACCATGGCTCTCTAAGGAAACAAAATCCAAAATCCTATCTAGAAACAAGATGTGGGTCACATGGCGTACCTCTAAAGACCCACACTCCCACCAAACCTTCCGCAACTTAGAAATGAAACTAAAAGAATGATCTTAAATGATAAAAAACTTCTTCCTCCACCTCCAACACAAACACCTAAATAATCCAAAAAATTTCTGGGCGGCTTAAACAAGCTCCTGCACCCAGGCCAGGCAACCACCCCACTCCAACAATTTGCAAACAACAGTGCCCTGTAAACATTGCTAACACATTCAATAGTTTCTTCACAGAAACTATACAATCCCTGGCCACACAATTCAAACAAACAACCAGCCCACTCCACTACCCATGCCAGCAGAATACTACAACTACATCAGATCATCTATTTACCTTCGATCCAGTACCCATATCCTTTATAACATCTCTTCTTAAAAACTAAAACCCACTAAGCTAGCAGCTGACCTTCTCCCAGCTGAGTTTCTGCAAAAGCAGCTGAGGCCATTTCCTATCCCGACTCCATGATCATAAACCGTACCTTGTCAGAAGCCTTCATCCCCTCCATATGGAAAATGTCCCACATTATTCCTCTACATAAAGGTGGTAGCTCACTAGAGCTAACCAACTACAGACCTATAGCTATACTCTCACCCTGGCCAAAATTATGGAAAAGTGTGTCCACAAACAACTGATGGAACACCTCACCAAAAATAAAATTCTAGCTAACTCCCAACATGGCTTCAGGCCAAATCACAGTACCACATCAGCCCTACTATCCTTTTCTAATACCATCAATAACTTCAGAAACAATAATAAACTATCATCTGCTCTTTTCTTAGACCTCTCCAAGGCCTTTGATATGGTGAACCACATTCAACTCCTCCATACATTAAAAACTATCACTCAGCAATTCCACGCTGAAATGGTTCCAATCCTACCTGTCCAATAGGCAACAGGCTGTTCTATGGCAGGACAAATTATCTACATGCCTACCTGTTACACTTGGAGTTCCCCAAGGATCTATTCTTGGCCCTCTTCTCTTCACCATCTTTGTTAATGACCTGCCCACAATCACCCCCATGCCACATGCATTCAATATGCAGATGATTTGACTATCATCAGCACTGCCTCCAACCTGGCAGACCTCACTGCTTCAACCCAAGACACCTTCAACCTAATAGAAAAATGGTTCTCAAGTCGACAACTAGTTCTCAACCCCAACAAAACAAAACTACTTACTTTCTCACCCACTAACAAGACTCTTCCCCCCACCTTCTCTATTACATCCTCCAATGGAATCACTATATCACCAGAAGCTCACACAAAGCTATTAGGTGTTACCATTGATAACTCCCTTAAATTTGACACCCATTTCAATCTTACCATCAAAACCGTCAATAAAAAGCTTGGCTCTCTCTATAAAGTAAAACACTTTCTCACTCCTCATGCTAAAATTACAATTGCCAGCACACACCTACTATCAACTCTTTTCTATGCCTCCCCTCTTTACAAACCTAAACAAGACAACCCTTAACAAACTTGCTTCTTGTTACAATCACATAGCTAGATTTGCCACAAATTCCACCTTTAGAACGCACCACTGCACTAACTTGAAGCAACTAGGGTGGTTAGAGTTTTCCAGCCAACTCCATTTCAACCAACTCAAAATGGCTCACCAGATACTGTATCACCCAGAGAAAACACCAGCTCTGAAAAACATCATTCACCCCTATATCAACCTGCAATCTTTACGCTCCTCCAATAAGATCTTAGCTCAAACTACCAAAGCCAATAATTCTGCTGGGGATTCTCTATTCTCAAACTTTGTAGGTAAAATGTGGAACTCCCTACCGACCACGCTCACCTCAGAACCCTCACTCCTACAATTCAAAAAAAAGCTCAAACCCCATCTCAATACTCTCTGGCAATGTCCCTGTTCCAAACCTGATTAACCACTATCATTTACCTTTCTCTTACCTCACTATCCTTAACCGCTTTTTAACAAGGCCTGCTTTGTAACTGACCTATGTTTTTTTATATGCTGCTGTTGTTTTTTTTTTTTCCCAAGATGTGATGTATCTTTATATTGTATTTAGAACTCAACTATCTTCCTTTTTTTGCATTAACAATGTTTATATGTCTGTTATGTACTTGGAGCTTTTCTCCCCGGGCCTCCGCTGAAAATGGACATGTATCCAGTCGGACTCTCCCGGTTAACAAATGTAAAATAAATAAATAAATAAATAGTACAAAGCCACATCAATAGAAGGAACCACTTCAGCTAAACCAGATTCCTGAACTACCTTGGTTGACAGTAGCCACTGATATGTTTGAGTGGAATGGTCAACATTATTTGGTGTTAGTAGACTCTTATTCCAATTGGTTTGAGTTTGACCTACTTCCTAACCTAGCATCCAGTACTGTCATTACTAAGATGAAGCTCCATTTTGCAGTTCATGGTAGTCCACACAAGTTATTTCTGACTGGTATGCAGTTTACTAGCCAGCAATTCAAAAGATTAGCTGTGAAAAGGGACTTTACTCACGTCACAAGTAGTCCTGAGTATTTGCAGTCAAATGGTTTGGCAGAACATGAGTTCAAAGTGTGGAACAGTTGCTAGACAAGTTAAAATGAGACAATAGTGATGTTTTCCTGAATCTCTTGAATCTTAAATGTCCAGAGACTTCTGTCGAGACAAACCAGATCTACATTACCAATCTGCAATAGTTTATTGGTGCCAAGAATAACAGATAAGTGAAAGCCCGTATGTTAAAGAAGTGACTAGCCCAGAAGTCTTATTATAACAAGTCCACAGCAAACCACACAATCCATTACGTGAAGGAGAGCTAGTGAGAATGCAAACGTGCAAAGGTTATGTTTGAATTGGAATTGTGAAGAGTATTTGCCCAGAGCTGAGATTGTACATTGTGGAATCACAAGGATCAGAGTTTAGGTGGAATTGGAAACATTTGATGCTGGTGTCTGAGCCTCTATCACAGCACCCAGCCATGAGAAAGACTCTTCATCTCAGAGTGAGTTGTCCAGTGTTCCAGTTCCTGAAGATGTTTCAGGGAATATCCCTGTTACTTAGATAAATCCCAAAGTTCCTGCTACAAGTTGTTCACCGAAGACTGTCCCTGTTGCTAAACCCAAGTCTGAGTGCTATGTTATTAGATCAGGTCGTATTTCCAAACCATATTACAGATACATGGTAGCTTAAATATGAACATTGTATTTATTTCTGATGTCTATATATTATTCCATGTCTTATTCTAATGTAATTTCATAGGAGACAATTCTTTAAGAGGGAGGATTGCTACTTCCTTCTACAATAGATCAGTATGTGTGCACAGCTTTAAGAATCTTTCTAGAGGTTTCTATATGTGTATACATAGGGAGCACGTGCGAGTCTGACTGACATTTTGTAGTAAGCTGTTGAGATGTAAGCATGTATGTATGTATAGTCTGTCTGTTAATCAATTTGTTTATATTTTGTAAAGCTGCTATCCATCCTGATGTGTTTCTTTGTAATAAAGCATATAAATCAGGGGTGGGCAAACTTTTTGATTCGTGGGCCACATTGAGTTCTAACATTTGACAAAGGGGCCGGAACAGGAGCAGATAGATGGCATGCTTTGAAAACATCACTTCATTGGGGGAAAAATACACATCTTGGGATATGGAGAAAACATGTGCTTTAATTTCCAATGAAAATGAAGAAAAGCATTACAATAAAATCTCTGACTTCGAAATGAGTCTTTAAACACTGAAAATCAAATAAATGACCATTTTATTTTAAAGCACTGAAAGTTCTGTTATCCTTCAGGATATCACCATCACTCTCCTCCTGACTGTCTTTTTTCAAAAACGGTAGGAGATGCAGATGTACTTGTCCTGTTCCTTTTATTCAATTTGTTTCCCCGGTGCCAAAAGTCAACAACGACCAGTGCAAGGACGAAACAGTTGCAGCAAGTCAGTCTGTGAAGCGTTATATTTGATCTGCGTGCACTGTTTATTTTAACAACGTGCGTATCACGGAGACACACACATTTTAATGGGAGCAGTGTTGTTGGTCTCCTTTTTTAGCCAGCGCATCAAAGTCTGGAATTAGTTTTGTTGTGGCGATTCTCAGGATGGATCTGAGATGTAGGTCTGTTAACTTGGATCTGTGGCTGGCTTTGTTGATGTTCATGATGCTGAAGGTCTGTTCACACACGAAGGTAGAGCCGAACAAAGCCAACATCATCTGCACTTTTCACCTTAGATTTGGAAACGCGGCATCATTGAGTGAAGCATAGAAGTCATTTAGTTTCAGAGAGCTGAACTTCTCTTTTAAGGCAGGGTCGGACTGAAGGTCGATCAGTTCGAGCTGAAGCTCCTCTGGAGTGGTTTCGGGGTCTTGTGACAGAGGAAAGGCCACCAATTGAAGTGACTTGTCAATTTTGTCGAAATTCAAAAACCGACGGCAGAATTCTCCGTGCAGTGCATCCAGTGACTCACTGTATTTCTTTACTTTTGCTCCGGCCTCTTTCAGCGTGGCTAGTCTAGGAAAATGAGTGAATGACTTGTTCAAAATCTGCCTGGAGAATAAAGCCAGCTTGGATTTGAAGGCTTTCTCGTTTGTGTACATGTCATGCACAAACTGCTCCTTCCCCTGCAGTTTCACGTTGAGCTCATTCAAGTGTGAAAATACGTCCAAACGCAAAGTCACACATCCAGCTCTTGTTGCTCAGCTCAGGAAATTCATCAGTCTTCCCCTGCCGCTCCAAAATAACGACAATCTCCTCTTTGAGCTCCCACACTCGTTGAAACACTTTGCCCAAACTCAACCAGCGGACACGGGAGTGATAAAGCAGGTCCTGGTGATCCGCATCAGTTTCCTCCAGGAACGCAATGAACTGACGGTGCTGAAGTCCCCGTGTGCGTATGAAGTTGACGAGTTTCACCACAGGATTCACAACATGATTCAGCTGTAACACCGATTTACATAGAGATTCCTGGTGGATGATGCAGTGGAGGAAAATGACATCCTGGTCAGGGTTTTCATCTTTCACTTTATTCTGGATTCTCCTCAGCAGGCCAACGTTTTTTCCCGTTAAATTCAGAGATCCATCTGTGGTGACGTTAACAAGCTTACTCCAGGGAAGCTTCATGTTTTCGATGGCAGCAGACACCCATTCAAACAAGTCCTCTCTCCGTGTTTGTCCTTTCAGAGACTCCATTGTCAAAAACTCCTCCGTTATTTCAAAAGTTTCGTTGATTCCTCGGATAAAATGAGGAGCTGAGCAGTGTCTTTGACATCGTTGCTTTCATCCAGTGCTAAAGAATAAAAAGTGAATGACTTCGCCTTTTTGTTTAATCTGCTGGTGATATCTTCATCTATTAGTTCCACACGGCGAGTCACTGTCCGCCGTGATAAACTGATTTTCTCAAATTTGTCTTTGGTCTCCGGGCACAAAATACCTGCTGTCTCTACCATACATTCTTTTAAAAACTCGCCCTCAGACAGTGGTTTGCTGGCCTTTGCTATTTTGAATGAAAGCATAAAACTGGCCTTGGTACTTGACTCTTGAATGGCAGTTTGACGGTGAAAAAAACTTTGCTGAGCCTTCAAATTAGCTGCCACCTTCTCAGCAGCAGCTTCCCGTTCTTTTGTTGAAAGCTTGATAGCATAATTAGCGTGCTTTGTGGCAAAGTGACGGCTAATATTATACTCTTTAAAAACCACCACAGTTTCTTGGCATATCAGGCAAACAGCAGATGATCGGTGTTCAGTGAAAAAATATTTAGTTGTCCATTCCTTATTGAACACTCGACATTCTCTGTCCACTTTCCTTTTCTTGGGTCCGCTCATCTTCATAGAGGGGCGGTGGGTCAAAGGTAAAGTGCAAACGTGGAGTAATAGGCCTACGCTTCACCTCAACAAAGCCAATATATCTAGAGTGCGCCATCTAGTGAGGAAACATCAGAACTGCAGGGGAAATAAAACATTAACAAGGTTAATTTATTAAATTTTTTCAAGTTTGGAGGGCCGAATCAAAACGTTTAACGGGCCACATGTGGCCCCCGGGCCGTAGTTTGCCCATGCCTGATATAAATGAACTACCCCACTTGTTTGTCATCTCTAACAGAGAAAGAGAGACGAGCGACACTTGGGTTGTGTGTTTTCTTGAAGTAACAAATCCACCCATGTTTTATAGATAGGTTCATAGATTAGTACTAGGTTAATTGCTCTTGCAAGCTATTTTAAGCCTAACCAAGTATCGCTTCTGAGACTCAAACCCTGCACCTTGTATTTGTAAGGCAAGCACCTTAATCATTAGGCCACCCTCCCAACCCCATTCTTGTCATTGCAAGTGTTGTCATGGCTGTGTAAGCAATCTTTGGTGTGTGTTAATACTATCTGTATTAGACTAATATTACAATTGGAGTCAATGATTGCCCACAATCAGTAGTCTTTCAGGCACCTGGTTGGACACAGGATTTGTATATCATCTGTGATATTTGTCACTTAAATAATGAACAAGAAAGGGCTTAGCAGACAGCCCTGATGTTCAGACCTGATCACTGGACCTGATATATAGGTCACTTCACACATGTCAACATATTTAGTTGCCATATATATGATACACTGGTCTACCCACTTGGTAATATAGGCCACATCTGACAGAGCTGAGTGAATACTTCGGTGTGGATTTGTGTCAAATACCTTGGGCTTGTCAAGTTCAAAAAAGGTGACCATTAATGGGAACAGCCAAAAGAGAAGAAGAAGTGTTGTCATGCATGCCCTTGATAACCTCTTTGAGGGCATCTAACAGCTATAACAGACATGATGTAGCATTAACAATTCATACAGGTCTGTTGCACACAGCTGGGATATCACTAGTGTCCATTTAGAAAAGGTCAATGATGACATGTTTGTCTAACTCATGATGTGTCTATACATGCATGTATTTGGTGCTGTCCCCCCAACACACAGAGATACATGTTAATATATACCTTTCTACAGGAAGATAGTCTGTGTGGAGAGTGTGTTGAAGTATTCAGCCATGTCAGGAAGGTGTATGTGATGAGTCACGAGATAGGTGATCTGTGATGTTGTCACAGCCCACTCATTCTGTGTCATAGGCCTGGATGAAGGAAAGACAGTACATATTGGCTATCCTCAACTGGCCTAGAGTTTGAACACAATCCCCCAGGCAAGTATCATTGAGAAACTCTCCCAGCTGGGGATTAAACCTCATGTCACCAGATGGGTAACCAGTTGGCTTACTGACAGAACACATACTGTTAAAGTTGGTGAATCAACCTATACCAGTAGTGCTTTCACCACTGGTGTACCCCAGGGATCTGTGCTTGGCCTTTTACTGTTTGGAATCTTTTTCTTGACAGTTCAGGCTAAAGTGCATGGTCTTTGGCTTACCGCGTTTGCTGATTCTTCCATAGTGGGTGCAACCATTGAATCCACCTATGATGATAACATACTACAGGAGGGGCTAACACAGACAACTGATTGGTGACAAAGCCACATGATCTACAGATAAATGCAAAAATGTGTTTTTATTTTGACCCTCTGCAAAGTGGAATTCCCTGTTAATTACAGCATTGACAACAGTCCTGCTGTACTGAAATCCAGTGATGCAAGCACTGAGAACACACATACAGAGCAATCTGAACATCGACCAAGTGTCCACACTGGTATTGAAAGCCAGTGTTGTACACATCATAAGTCACACCATCATATTCTGCTCTCAGGATTATATTACAACACTGTACTTGAACCTCATCAGAACACTAATATAGAATTTCCAGACACATGATATACAAAACGTTTAACATGTATCCTTGCATACTGGGGGGAGAGCACCCAATGCATGCATGTATAGATACATCATGACTTTCCTCATCTGTGAGGAGTCTGAATGGAAAGATGATAGGTCAGCAAGCAAAGGAGAGTAGTATTGCTGAAACTGAATTCATCCTCAAGTCTTGGTGGGTACTTTCACAAGGTGGACCCTGTTTTTCACAAAATCTTACCAAGACAACACTGATATATATATAGACTGTATTTATATAGCATATATCATGGACTGAAGTAGGTCAAAATTTTAAAAAGATAGCTGGGTGCACAAGACCTGGGTTCAAAGTGTCCAATCCTGGTAGGTGCACTGGTGCCAGGACTGGAAAAAAATGACAGTTTAAAATCCTCAAAATACAGAAACATTCCTACAATGGGGCCGGGCCAAGGGGAGGATGGCCCTCCTGTTGTAGAAGGAAGTAGCAATCCACAAAAAATCACAAAAACTGATAGGCCAAAGAAGTGCCATGAAGACAAGAGAGTGGACTTTTGAGGAGAATAATTAAATTATGCATTGTTACTATTATACAAAAAGCCCAGAATGTTCTGACACAAGACATACAAAAAGATTAAAAGAGAAATTAGAGGAAAGAAAAATACTTCATCAAGAAAAATTGTCAGAAGCTTCAAATAAAAGTTTGTGTTCATTAATACAGCAGATTTGTGAAGAACAATATATAGACCAAGATACTTTGATCTGTTTGAAAAAAGAAGCAATTGAGGAAGTGCAAAAATATAAACAACAAAACCTAGAGATTTTTGAAAAGTATAAAAAAGAAATATGGACATGGGAAAGAAAGAGAGATTTGATATGGTGCAATATTTATGCAAAGGTGAAAGCCAAATGAAAGCAGCCCCAAAGATATCTGAAGAGAAATACAGGCAAAAGCATCCAGATATGGAAAATTTCATAATAAAAAATAACATCACAAAGGGAATGTAGAAAAGAAGATTAGTAAAATAGAAGTTAAAAAATAGAAGTTGAAGTTATGGAGTGCCTGCGAAGTGAAGGATTTGGTGTAGAAGGTCTAACATAGGTTACGTCACAGCATGATGTAACGAGTCCCCAAAGTAAGGAGAAACAGGAAGATCAGGAGACATCTGAAGAAGACATATGGACATGGAAAAGAAAGAGATTTAATATGGTGTAATATCTATGCAAAGGAGAAAGCAAAACTAATCAATGCAAAAAGAGCAGCACCAAAGATATTTAAACAGAAATACAGGCAAAGTAATCCAGACATGGAAAACATTACAATACAAAACATAAGAAGACAAAGATGAAAAGTAGGAAAAGCAGATTAGTAATGGAGAATATAAATAGGACCTGAGGTTATGGAGTACCTGCAAAGTGAAGGATTCAGTGTAGAAAATCTAATTCAGAAAGCACCACAACAGGATAGAGCAATGGACATCCAAATTAAGGGGAAACCAGTGGAATGGGAAGCAATTGGTCAGGTGCCATATGAAGATATTTTGGAGCCTTCTACAGGAAACAAGTATAAATGTCCACTTGAAGATGGACAGCAAGGGAAGAAAAAGGAAACTATGGAAACTCTGATGCAGTCAATGTTGGGGAGTGATAGGCCAGTGAGTTCCCATATGACTGAACAATGGATGGCACAGGATGAAAGTGAAGAGAATGTGCCACAGGAAGATGTTATAGAACTTTCTGTAAAATGCCTGCAAGAAATGGAGAACAAAAATGTGCCCTCAGTTTAGAAGAAAATGAGCTAAGGGAAGAGTTGCCTGATTTAATAAAGATATTAAGATCAATGATAGAAATAGACTTCAGAAGGTTAATAAAACCCAAAAAAGTCAGAAGTTTGATAAAACAAATGAACACAGTAATTAGGACTGTCTATAGAGATCTATGTGATATAACAGAAGTAAACAAGATATATTACTGTGCAGCTAAATTAATAACTGATAAAGTTCTACCACAAGAACACAGCATAGTGAGTTACTGGAAGGGGTGAAATTGAATACCATCATGGAAGTATCAAATAGAAAAAACTATAAAGCAATTAAGACAAGAAATGTCACTGCTAGAAGAGTATAGAAGAGGGAACAGATCAACAAAAATACTCAGAAAGATAGATGTGATAAAAGCAATGTGCAGTATTACAAATGATTAGGATCTATTATGTACTATCACAAATAAAAAAAAACTAAAAATCTCAGAACAGGTGGAAAAACTTACAAGATTTACAGATAAATATAAAGGAAAAGTACAAAATAAGCAATTTATTGATGATCCAAAAACATTTTATGGAAAATTGGAAACAAAGTAAAAGGAATTGAAAGACCACCAAAAAAAGAAATAGATACATTTTAGAGGAGTATCTATAAAGATCCTTTAGAACATAACAAAGATGCTAAATGGATAGAAGAAGTAAAATAAAGAATAAGACGTTTAAAGGTACAGGATATGAAATAGGATGATGTAACAGCCAGAGAGATTGAAACAAAGTAAAGAAAGGCTTCGAATTAGAAAACCCCAGGTGCAGCTGCAGTACCTAATGCCTGGTTAAAAGTATTAACATATTTGCAGGAAGATATAGCCATAAGTAAAAGCTATTTATATGTGCACCCTGAACAGACACCAACTTGGCTAACAGGAAAAACAATGCCCCTACTTAAGAGTGAACCTGCAAGCTACCCTTAAAATTATAGACCAATAACTTGCCTTCCAATGACGTACAAACTATACACTGGAATTGATGCAGACAGAGTCTATAGTGATTTAGAAGAAAACTCAATTATGGCAATAGAACAAAAGGACAGTAAAAGAAAGTCATATTGAAAAAGGATCATTTGCTGTTAAATAAAGTCATAGTGGAGAACTGTAAAAAGGGGAAGAATTTATGTATGGCAAGAACTGACTATAAAAAAAAGTATTTGATAGTATCCCACATTCATGGATAAAAAAGTGCTTAAAAATTATTTATAAGATACACCCTACACTGATCGACTGCTATTACAGTGACCATGAAACAGTGAAGACCATTTTGCAATTATGCCATGATAAAGGACAAATTATTACTCTAGGGATAACAATTCAAAGGGGGATATTCCAGGGTGACTCTTTGTCACCGCTGCTATTCTGCTTTGCTGTTAACCCATTAAGCTGTCTATTTAATAGTTTAGCCCACAGCTATAATTTGGTTCCTAGAAGACAACAAAGTGTAAAGACTTATAATCTTCTCTTTGTTGATATTTTAATACTATGTAGCTCATTAAATGAGGAACTGAAAGCACAACTGCAAGTTGTCAAAAGTTTTTCAGATAATATAAGAATATCATTTGGTCTTGATAAATATGCAAAAGCAACCTTTAAAGCAGGAAAACTTCAGCACCAAGAAAACATCAGTTTGGGACAAGAATATGATATAAAAGAACATGAGCAAGAGGAAGTGTATAAATATTTGGGAACTGATGAAGGATCAACAATAAAATATGAACAAATGCAAATAAAACATAGTAGGGAATACTTCAGAAGACTTAAATTAATCCTGAAAACTGTATTGACATCTAGCAACAAAATTCATGCTATAAACCAATTTGCTGTTCCTGTCCTAACTTACAGTTTTGGAATGACTGACTGGCTCCAAAATGTGTTGGACGGATTAGACAGGAAAACAAGATGGATGCTTCGTGGTCTCCAAATGATTTATAAAAATCAGTGCATACCAAGATTATATAATCCCCATTCCAAAGGAGGTATGGGCCTCCTTGAAACTGATTACATGTACAGATCTGCAATCATAGGACTCTGCACATATTTGTAGACCTCACAAGATGCAAACATAGTGAAAGTTTTAAAACATGAGGAGAATAAATCTAAGATAACTTCTCTGCATAATCTAGTGTAAGCATATTGGAGTCAAGCAGGAATGGAAATCAAACCAGAAGTAGATAAAAATCAGGCAGCAATGTGTCAAAAAACAAAAGAAAGAATATAAGATGAAGAACCAAATGAGAAGGCAAGAAATGTGGAAAATGGATAAATATAGTTGCAAGTATAGAAAACTTCTGGAAGAACCTCATGTTGATCAGGGAAGAATGCAGGAATGGTTAAGAAGAGGCAAATTCAAACCAAGAGATGAAAGGTTAATAATGGCGGCCGAAGATAGTGGGCTACATACATGTTGGTTTACAAAGTTCATTGAACATCTAGGAGAAACAGACAAATGTAGGTATTGTAAGGCAGAAATGGAAATGGTTGCATACCTCATTGCAGGTTGTGACATACTAATGGCAGAAGGACTGTATACTGAAAGGCATAATGTGGCAAGACTGTTGCACTGAGGATTGTCAAACATGGTATTGAAGTGGCTAAAAACACTGGAAACATGAGCCACAAAGCATCACAGAAAATTAAGTCTACATCACATCGGATATACCCATGACCAACAGTTCAAAAGACAGATGCTAGAAAACTGGATATAGACGTCACTGAAAAGAACACAAAGGCAACATTGATCATTGAAATTGCCACATCCAGTGACTACAGTGTCTTCAATACAGAGAGACACAAAGTTATAAAATATCAGGATCTGCAGGTAGAAACAAAAGCAATGTGGAAGAAAGATACCCAGACAGTTCCAATAGTAGTAGGAACATGGGTCTTTAAAAAAAAATTACAATTGTATTTAAATATATTATCAATACATGTAATTCCGTACAAATTGCACAATGAGTCATTACTAGGCACATTGTGGGTGCTGCAAAGTGCACTTCTCGCTGTCATCAAAGACTGAAAAATACAAATTTCATGAACTTTCATCATACTTTGACTTAGGAATGGGGTCCATTCCTGTCATGGTATTAGAAACACAAAAGACTTGGAGAACTTAAAAGGAAGAAAGTATAATGCTCTGTTTTGCATGTATCTCACCAGAAACATGTAGCAGCTGGAGAGACTACATGGGTTACTCACCAAAAAAGCACAGTGCCCACAAACCATGCCAAGATGCATGCGGTTAGACTAAAATCCATGTCACTGTAATCTGTATCTTATAGGATGAGGTGACTTCTGCCTGGCCTCCAGTTCAGTCTCTGACCCTGCCCTAATGGGAAAAGTACACATCCACAAATCAGATATAGCCGATGACATCAGCAGTGTCTATTGAGGAGAATATGTCAGTAGCAGTGTCCCAGATGCTCACACACACACACACACACACACACACACACACACACACACACACACACACACACACACACACACACACACACACACAATTAACTGCAGTGAGAACAGAACCCCTACCTAGCTAAGTACACAGACTAGCAAACTAATTATTTTATGGAAGCACCATGGTAGCATCCTGACTTTTACAAGACTGCAGGTCAACTTATACTGGATGACATCAGCAGGTATGTTGAAAAGAACATGTTGGGAGGCCTGCATGAAATAGATATATAGGCATATGCAAGTATCAAAATACTGTCAATCCATGGGATTGGAGTGGTAACTGTGGGATACACAGTTCTGCTCTTCTGGCTAGACACACACACACACACACACACACACACACACACACACACACACACACACACACACACACACACACACACACACACACACACACACACACACACACACACACACACACACACACACACTTATTAAGCATAGTTAGATGGTCATTGTTAGCAGAGCAATTTTGCGATCAGCACAAACTCCCTCTGTCCATGATGGACATAGTTGCCACCCCAGGGGTGATTATACAATCATCCATCCAGTTACCAAGGTTGCACTTCAATATGGTCATTGAGGAGCACTGCTTCACATGCAGTAGGAGCTTATTACAGAGAAGTGGCAATTGCTAGGAGATATGTTTCCCCAGCATGTTCTGTTTATGTCATAGGCTAGGTTGAGATCCCTGGAGCAAGTTATTTTTATCTTATTTAATTTGAAGACATCCTGCATTTCATGTAGGGCATGGTCTGAGACTACTCTGTAGGCTGGGCATAGGTCACCTCTCAGCAGCCTGCATGATACCGAGTACAGTGACAGATCTTTCAGTCTTTCCATGTATGCTATATTTTGGAGGTCCTGGATGCTCCTGGTCACAAGCCTCTGTGTTTTCTCCAATTGCTACAGTTGTCTGGTGAGGTACAGACAGAAGGGAGCATTGTACTCAATTTGTAGTCTGATAAGGGTAGAGTAGAGCAGAGCTATGACCTTCCTGGTTTTGGATGTGATGGCCTTATTTAGGAGGTGTGCAATGTAGAATGTGTGTCTCAACATTATGGATACAGTAATTGAAGTGTAGATTGCAATCAACATGTATTCCCAAATCTCGCAATACTGTGTTTGAGCTTAGAGGGGTGCTATGTATATTATAATTAGCAGGGGTACTTCATTGCCAAAGACAATGAGGCATTTTTTACTTTTATGATCAGTCCATGAGTTTGGCACCAATCATTTGTTTGTGTCAGCCCCTTCTGTAATATGTTAACATCAATGAAGACTCTGTATGACTGCACCCAGTTGGTGGTCATCTGAAAACTTGGTAAACCACTGGCCATCTACCTTTGCCCGGACTTCAGAGAAATAGTTTCCAAAAAATTGACAGTCTGTGGTCTATCAGTGAACCAGTTGGCTATCTATCTAGTAATGTATGGGTTAATCCCCAAATGGGAGATTTTTTCTATGATACATGAATGGGGGAATAGTGTCAAAGGCCTTGGATAAAGCAACATAGGTGGTATGTCCTGTTATCCCTCTTCCAGGTCTTTGGGGTCATTATCAAAGAAGTCCACTAGGTTTAATAAGCAAGATCTACCCTTGACAAAGCTAAAATGGGTCATGTCAAGTGTGTTGAAGGTCACCTAGTTCCCTGTGGGTAAAGTCCATGCTTATTCCTTCCATTGCCTTGCAGATAAGGCTTTTTAGCCTTAAGCGTCAATAGTTCTAGTTCTGCATGTTACCAGATTGATGTGTTTTGCATAGCACACATTTGATATTAATTTGTGTAGTGTGGGTGATATATATGTGAAAAAAAGTACTGAGACACCAGGGTTGCAGTGCTACGGGGGAGGCGACACATGGCTGTATTGTGAATATGTGACATATTGTTAGATAGGACCTTCAGTTTGTTATGTTTCCTCATGTAATTTCATGTCATAAACAGGAAATAGACAGTAAATGGCTGTAATACATAGCAATATTTAGTTTTCTCAATGGTTGGCAAAGTGTTTGCCCATGTGGGATACACATTTCTAATGATTTCCCTGTTTGCGTGTAGTTATGCAGTGCACAAATGTGAGGATCATTGCTAAAATTATGAGAGCTAGTACTGAGTATATGAAACACACCTACTGCTTAGCTGACTTTGGGGCAGCAGGTGTAAATGCATTAACACATTTCTTTTTGAGCCTATATGATACTGGGTTCAATTCTAGGTGTATCTAATACTTTTAAATAAACAGTGATAATGCAATGACATTTAATTGTTGATAGTACATGTACTGCTGTGTGTGTGTGCTGGCATAGTGCAGCGAGGTTAAGTAGCATTGCGAGGAAGTAAGTGCATCATTGTAGAGCCATTCACCATTACTTGGCATTGGTGCAAGATGCATAACCCCGGGCAAACATAGAGGCCAAAAAGTGAAGGGATCCATTGCTTTTTCTGCTACTTATGTGTGTTATGTTTGATTCTATTTTTTTTCATGCGATTATAGGTGTTAAAATGGGGTAGATAAAAAAAGTGGTGAAATGGGGAGCAAGCAGGGGGAAGAACAAAGGGGAAACAATACAGGAATGTACAGGAAGGAGCTAGGATACAGCCTGGGCCAAACTATTCCATGCCTGTAACTTGTAATGGGAGCCAGAATAATCCCCCCTGCAGAAGCCTTTGGCTGTGGCGCTATACCAGGGGTCCAATAAATATCCTTGACTTCTGGACACCCCACATCTATGCCCTAAACTTGGCACCTTCGTCTCTAACACCAGCCATATCTACCAACCAGACTAGAGCAATAGAAACTGATGATTTCCCACCAATTGCAGTTCTCATGTTTACTCATAGTGCATAAATCTGAACAACAATGCCAACTGCGTTTGCATGATGTTAAGTGAAATGCAACAGTGCCAAGCAGGGAGGAATTAAATAATTGAAACTGGAAAGTTTATCTGACACTTGGCCTTATTTTGAGGGATGTCTACTGATGTAACCTGGACATATATACTGGAAATTGGAAGGTAACTGTTAGATGAGATACGTTTACAGACATGCATCAGGGGTGTTAAATGTGATGACCTGACACATTTGTTTTTGCCTTTATGCACTGAGGAAAATTGTTTTTTACACTGTGGTATTCAGACCTAGGCATAAGGGACAAAACATTTTCTTCCACAGCATTGATTTTCCATATGTGCCACAGCAGAAGTGCTGCTTAGGCATAGTCAGGAATCATGCTTAAATACAGGTGACAGTTTGAGCTGTTACACATGTATGTGTGTGACCTGACAAGGTTATTGGATATAGATCCAGTTGTGTATGTGTCTTATGTAATTGTGAAGGCCATGCCAGTCCAGATAGCATTATTATACTTACAGGACAATAGCACACAGTATACGCTCACTCATACCTCTGAAAACACAATAATGGTGTCTCATCCTTCATACATATAATTCATATCAGCTCCACTATCTAAAGTGTTATAAGTGCAAGTGAATATAGTGGGAAGTGAGCAACAGTAAAAGTGTATGGAATATTCTGTATTAGAACCCAGGACCATGTGTATGGCAGTCTTACACTTATATATGTTGCCACAAGAAGGTTGCAATAGCACTTGCCTATTTTTCAGTTCATTGCTATAAACTGCACTGTCGCAACAGTAAAAATAGGTTGCACACCTGTACTAGAAGCCTAGATCATCATCTGTACACCAGTCCTCCAGATTGTGTGTAATGCTAAGGGAATCATCTTGAATGTGTGTGCTGGCAACCCAGGCAGTTACTGCAATTTGCATGTCTAACTTAACTCTCAACAGTATCATATGTTTTCTAGGGGGTGTATCCCACAGGGTCATTTACTGGGAGATACAGGTTCATAGAGTAGTACTAGACTAAGTGCCGTTGTGGGCCATTTTAAGCCTAGCCAATTATCACATGTGAGAATCAAACTCTGCACCTTGCGTCTGTAAGGTAAACACCTTAACCATTATGCCAACCTCCCACCCCCTGGCTGTGGCTGATGATGCCCATCAGAAATAAACACACACCAAATGAAGAATGCTATAATGAGGCATAAGAAATATTATGGAGCATGTGTTTGGCCTATTGAAGTCATGACTCTGATGCCTAGATACATCTGGAGGAGCCCTGCAGTACAATTCCCATACATGTGCTGAAATTTTGATCATCTGTGCCATGCTTTACCATATTATTCTGAGAAAACAGCTTCAGCAGGAATGCCAAGGAGAAGGGCCACATATCCCACCCCCAATGGCAAGATCACCACAGCCACAGACAGGTGAAGAGCCACTAGAGGAACCACCAGTCACTGTTGGTGTAGGCAGACATACGTATGCACAATATGCCCTCACACTGGCCAAGAGGCAATGGATAGCACACGTGCTCACCATATAAGGGGCTAAAACCTTCATCCCATGCACATACATACAGTAACACTGATGCCAGGGAATGCTCACAACATTTACTTACCCATGTAATGGCTGTGTACTGCTACCATCAGACAGAGTCAGCCCCAAATTAAAACTTTTGCAACTGCTGGACTTACAAGGTAAGTGTTGAACCTGAAATAGAAAAGATCATAAATGAATGGCATATCCTTGCATTTTGTTACTTACTAATGTAAATATAGTGGGTGTGGGTGATTTTTACAACAATGACATCAATATGTTATAGCAATGACTTGTGTTAATACATGTGTTCTCTGTCCACTGGAGGACAGAGACATTTGTGCAGTCACCTGGTTCGAGGCTGTGGAGAGCACCCCGACCAGCCATAATGGGTTACACCTCCTTCAACACGTTCAGACCGCAAACTGAAGGCAAGAAAAGTAAAGGAGGTAGTGTATCAATATTCAAAGATAAATACAGCTCCTGATTGGTCAGACAGTATGACACTCTAGAGGTACTTCAGGTGCAATTAACTGTTGGTAGGACACCTATTTAAGTCATTGCCAGCTACAGATCCCCTTCCATGAATCAGGACACCCACTGTGCCTATTTGGATCAACTTGAGTCTATCAAGATACATCCTAACACCATTGTTTTGGGTGACTTTAACTACTCTACCATCGACTGGGTGAATTACTCATGCTGAAACTCAGTTGCCCAAAGGTTCTTCAACTTTGTCAACTCTAATGCCCTGGACCAGTTGGTTGACACCCCCACTAGGGGTGCCAACATCTTGGACCTGGTGCTTACAAATATGGGAGACCACTGTAGCTCCCTCACTGTGAGTTCATCCCTGGTGAGATCTGACCAGAAATCAGTCTCATTTGAGGTAACTATCATACCTGACCCACCCCCTAGCAGCAACTAGACTAAAAACTACTCCAAAGCAGATTATAACCTCTTACAGGATGGTATAAATAGCTTCATTGCACGTCTTCCCTCAGACAAAGCCAGTAACTATGCCGAGCTCTACACCAATACCCTGTACAAGCACCTGTATAACTGCATGGACTTAGCAGTACCTGTTAGGACCAAAACAAGCTCTTCAAGGAAAAGCAAACCTGTCTGGTGGACAACCATGATTAACAGGCTTTACAATAAAAGAAAGAAACTGCTGTCCTAGAGTAAGAAGGAGCAGGCTCTAAAATGGAGACACTCTCTCTCCTCAGCTTAAATAAGCAAATAAGACTTCTTGTGAAGTCCTCCAAGGCAAACTATGAATCAAAGTTATCTTCCTCAACCAAGGACAACCACAAGGCATTCTTTAGTTATATCCATAACCTGAAAGGTAAGACTCAGATTTGTCCCGAAGTGGTAGTTAATGGTAACACATGCACTGAGCTGGTGGGCATAGCTAACCTGATAGCCAACAGATACAGTGAAAACTTCACTCCCCCATTCCTGCCACAAATACTTCATGACATCCCTACCACCAGTCCCCTACATTGTATCTCTAAAGAGCAGGTCATAAATGTCCTCTCTAGGGCCAAAAACACAGATGGGCTTAAACAAGAATTAGCATCAGCATTGGCTACTCTTTTCAATCACAGTCAAAGCACCAGCTTCATCCAAGCTGAATGGAAAACAGCTACAGTTATCCCCCTGCACAAAGGTGGTGCTTCTACTGACCCCAGAAACTACAGACCTATTAGCCTGACTAGCCTTATCTGCAAGGCCATGGAGAGAGTCATCATGGACCTTATCAACAAAGATATAGGTAATCTCCAAACACTACATCCTACCCAGTTTGGATTCATCAAGGGAAGAACATGCTTGTTAAACCTGGTGGACTTCTTTGAGACAGTAACAAGGGCCGTGGATGAGGGGAAATATATGCATACAGCCTACCTAGATCTAGCCAAGGCATTGACACTATCCATCACTCAGGCATCATTGACAAACTCTCCCAGCTAGACGACCCTTATATCATAAAGTGAGTTGTGAACTGGCTCTCTGATAAACCCATACAATTAAAATAGGGGAATCCACCTCCAACAGCAGACCCATTGCCACTGGTGTTCCACAGGGATCAGTCCTGGGGCAACTACTGTTAGGAATCTATTTTTCTGAAGTACATGCTAAAACAAAGGTACTGTATCTGACAAAGTTTGCTGACAACTGCAAACTGAGTGCGGTCATAGAATCTCCAAATGGTGTCAACATCCTTCAAGAATGTCTTATGCAAACAAATGATTGGTGTCAGTCATGGTATCAAACTCAATACAAAAAATGTATTAGCATCCCTTTCAGCAAGAATGATGTTCCTGCAAATTGCTACATCAATGGCAATACCCTAAGTACGCACTCAGTGGTGAGAGATCTGGGTACTCAGGTTGACAACAACCTTGCCTTTGATCACCATATCTCCAGAGATGTAAGAAAGGCATTGTATATGGCTCACTTCATAAGTAAGGGCATTACCTTGAGAAAAAAGTGAAGTTATCACATCCCTGTACTCTGCACACATTAGGCCAATAATTGAGTACAATGCCCCTTTTAGCATGTACTTTTCAAAGCACCTCCTGCAACCAGAGAGATCACAAAGGTTCCTCACAAAGAAAATTCAAGGTCTTCAGCAGCTGTCCTATGTAGATCAGCCAAAATCACTGTCACTTTATTCTGCTTCATACAGACTACTCAGAGGCGATCTCTGCCTTGCATGTAAGGCAATCTCTGACCCCACATTACTGGAAATGCTGCACATCCACAAGTCAAATGGCACATTGTTACTCACTCTAAAGACCTAAACTTCATATGTGACATCAATGGAGCCTACTGGAGAGACAAGTTTGTCTCCCAGAAATTGCCACACCTTTGGAAAAGACTCCCACTTCACTTTAAACAGAGCACATCATTGACCCTCACCAAATGCTATCTGGACGATTGGATGGATAACCATAAATTCACCCCAGGGGGTTCCACCTGTGCCCTTGGACAGGAGCAATAGGTTCTGACCATGGTAACAAGGTTAAAATTTGGCTAGGCTTGTATGGGCCCTTGGACCATTAGCCTAGTAACTTCCTATGATCCTATGATCCTCATGCATGAAAGATTCAGACATTCATAACTCTCAAATGTACAGATTTTCACAGAATGTCCTCAGTATGGCCTCATAATTTTGTACTAACAAATCATTAAAGATTGAAGTTAGAAAGTAATGACACACATTTCGGTTTTGGACTTCATATCTCTCAGAAAAATCATATGATAATGCAAAACCTATTATTCTATCAACTTTCTAAGTTTGTAAGACCAAAATATTTTAGAATTGTCCCTATTTGTGGTCATTTGTTCACTTTTATTTATGACTTGGTCCAGTTTTGTTGGTCTAAGAGGTTCAGAGGGATGTACATGTTATAAAAACCTGTAAGGAAGAAGTACAATTTGTAAAAGAGCATCACAAACACAGATATACTAAGCACTCAGTCAGCTATACACCCTGGCTATCAGACAAAAGACGTATGTATCACTGAATCCAAAAGATAGAAAATCAAGGATATGTCACAGTTATCATTATTTGCACTGAATGTTGTTGGGGGGGGGGGGTGCAGGAGACCAAGTCTGGCACTAAAGGTAGTGAATGCATCTGAGTAAGAAAGACAGGCAGGCAGAAATTCAGATAAGGTTGCAAATGGCCACTAAGACAGAATGGACTGTAAGCTCACAGCTGACCCATGTAACTGCTATATATGTGTGTGTGTGTGTGTGTGTGTGTGTGTGTGTGTGTGTGTGTGTGTGTGTGTGTGTGTGTGTGTGTGTGTGTGTGTGTGTTTGTGTGTGTGTGTGTGTGTGTGGCAGTATGAGCACTCAAGGTGAAACTTGTGTGTGAGTGTCTTCAAGAATATATCCAATTTCTGTGCTAGCTCTACATCCTAGTATGTCAGAGAAATGTGAGCTGTGCATGGTAGAAGTGACAGTTCATTGTCGATGCTTATGGTCAGATGCACTGCCACTACCTTAATGTGACTGATGTCTGCTGGATGAGCTGTCCTCACGAGTATGCCCAGGACCATGACCCCATGGCTTACCACCTCTGGGTGTGGACACATCAACCACTGATGGAGCAGTGGAAGTAGTGCCACTACAGGAATATGATAGGGCATGGCCACATTGGCTAACATCAGATAATGTGGCTGACCTATGTCCACGTGGATGCTGTCCCCCCACCAGCAGACATTCCATCACAGGCACCTCCCATTCCAAAGTGCTATTCATCTGATTCACTGAATTGGCAATGCAATGGAGGCAGTCATGCATGTCAGCCTGTACCACATCTACAAACCCAAGCATTTCCTCAGAGGCCCTTTTGGAATGTTCCTGTGCCTCCATGATAGCCCTAAACATATGCAGAGTGGCACGGAAAGACACATCAGGTTCAGGTGGAGGGTGGACCTCAGGCCTCCTCTGAGCTCCCATAACAACCCTCCTGCATGGCACCTGGCCCACACTTTTGCTACAGCTAGAGTCTACAGAGACTGAAGTCGCAGTAACCACACTACCCTGATCAAGTGTCTCACCTTCCACCTATCCAATATCTGAGTGCTCACTGGAATAGGTATGTGTAGGCCTACTGGTTGTGTCTGATGGAAATACGGGGGATGGCTGAATGTCAACCTCAGTGTCAGATTCAACCTCTGCATCTCCCAACTGTGCCTCTCTTTGGCCACCATCATCATCAGAATCTGCTGATACTCTGTCATCAGGTGGTAAGAGTCCTACAGGTTCACTGTCAAGACTACCTGTGATAATAAGCAACAAACACAGGATAGAAAACAATCCCTACACTGCAACTTAATATAGGCTAACAAACTATTACTGTAGCCACTATCACAGATAGTACAACAATGCACATACATTCCTGACACCCACCTTACACATTTGGATAAATGCATATTTCTGTCAAATGCTCATCACTACTCAAATAAAAATGTTAGGCTTATCATGTACAGATGACTCCACACTTGCTAGGGAGAATAGTCCTGGATACGTTAAGCAAAAGGTAAGGATACTATCATCACAATTTCAGTAACACAGGGTGACCAGTTTTTTGCCATTATATGTCCATTAACAATACTTTTAATTGAAACTTGGCTGACATGTCTATCCAAAGCCCATGTGTAATGAACCAGCATGTGTTGTTAACTGTATCAATTTATTAATAGCCCCCCCAAAAAAAATAATTAAAACAACTGAATTATTACTTTAAATATTTTACTATACAAGAAAATGTTAAAATTTGGCATATGTAAGCTTACCTGGAAACTCATCCGGGGATATACTTATCCTCCCTGAAACAGCACCACCATCAATCACATGCTGTTGGCACTTTTCACTGAGCTCTCTGGATTACTTTCAGTGGACAGGAACTCTTCTTTTGGTGTTAGTGGTGGCTCTGTAGCAGCCCCCTCCTGTAACCAGCTGTCCACGAGCCACTGAAGCTGCACTCCACTGGGCTGATGAAATCCTATCAGTGGCCCTGTGATGCACCTGATTATATGTCCTGATGTGACCCTCTATGGCATTGACATTGTTCACTATCTGGTTCCAAATTTGCATTCTGCCAGACATATCACCATGTTATCTCTCAAGCAGAAAGGCACTGTGTTGCCTAGATGCTTGGACAATTACATAATTTTCGGAGTCACTGAAGGGGTGTTGTGGGGACTGGTGCTATAATTCTAGGTGACATAAAAAAAAGAAGGATAGTATATATACATATCACATAAATAAAACTCTGTTTATATATACTTACATTATTATTTTTTCAGTTTTACTCACTGGAGAAACACAAAACTTCAGGTATTAAAATATAAAAGGTTATATGGTTGTAACATATCACAGTCACATACAAACTAAAGTTTGATCCAAAACAAGGAACAACAAGAGCAAACTTCTTTAAAAAAAGGTTTTGGTTGTGGCAACACACAAATGGAATTTGGCTGACCCATCCCCAAAACAACAAGCAAATGGCAGTTTGTACCAAGCAAGGAATACCACATCAGTCAATTGTTATAAATGTTTTCCCAAATAAATTCTCACAAAATGCGTAAACATTTACAACAGAACAGTCATTTATATACAATTGCCGGTCACCTATACCATTGCCCAGCACTCCTTTAGAGATATCTATGGGGCATCTTAGAAGCCTAACAGCCCTGTGCCATTGACAATACAGGACATTTACATATCACTGAAATAACAGAAGAGTGTAAGATAAACAGTTGTAACAGTGATACTTGTGAAGAAAGTTAATAAAGGTGTGCATCTGAGAAAGTAAATTGCCCTGACAAAAATGCCTATGCCATCAATAAACATCTAAGAAGTCCATATAGATAAAAAAGCACACATGTATATTTTTTCCTAGTAACATGTGAGCAAATCTAGTATATAATTTAAAAATTCAATCATACCTTATCAAGATCAGAAGTCTTCTGTGCAGATAAATCCAAATTAACAGCAATCTTCTACTGTGTTGTCCACGTACACAACTCTCCTCACCTTCAGGTTCCCTGGCTACACAGTTGCCTTTTTATAGTGTAGAATAAATCCTTATAATCGTAGTCAGGAAGCAACCATGTAACCACAATCTTTCCAGTTCCAAAAAGTTAGTAGACAGCAGAGACGTGTATAAAATCTAATGGTTTATTGCATATGCACCAGGTAAGCGTTTTCACAATAGCTTCTTCAGACCATTAAAATCTGAAAAACTTTCGTCACACTTTTATACAAAAAGTATGAACAGTACTTATTCCAGAAACACAATTAACAATATTATCTTAGATATAAGATGTTAAGACAAACGATCTAATTAAAGCATAGGTTAGGAATGTTTCTCAGTCTTGTGGAAATGCTTTGTAATATAAGATGATGGCTCAGCTTTAAGATGTTAAATTAGTTAATTGCTTTTCAGCATGTGACTAGTTTAAAAGTGTGATGAAAGTTTTTCAAATTTTAACGGTCTGAAGAAGCTATTGTGAAAGCGCTTACCTGGTGCATATGCAATAAACCATTAGATTTTATACACGTCTCTGCTGTCTACTAACTTTTTGGAACTGGAAAGATTGCGATTACATGGTTGCTTCCTGACTAAGATTATAAGGATTTATTATGCACTGAACTTTTTAGTCTGGAAGCATTTAGTCTGCTGGTTGTGGCTGTTACCTTTTTCTATTTTTATAGTGTAGATTCAGTCCTGTTAGCACTGTGAAAATGCAAATAAGGTGTGAAGTTATTAGAATTGCTCAATCCAAAACATTGGCTCTGTGTAACAGGTGTAAACATAGTGCAGACACTCCATTAGTGCTATTTGTTAATGGATTGCAACTGTGAATGATTACTGGTAGGGAGAAGGAAAAAAACAATAGCATTTCATACTCCCTTACCTGTAGTGGGTGTGTCACCCAGGTTACACTTATGAAGTGTAGAAGTAATTGTATCAAGTTTTTAAATGGAAGTGAGCAGCACACATTTCTCAGTTTCTGTTCACTAATATCCAAACTACCCTGCCTTTGTTAAAAAACTGCATATTGTTGTCATTTAATATTCTCATACATTTTAAAGACAAAGATACAAAATGCATTACAGACTTTATGTCTGAAATTACTGCTCAGATAAGAGAAGAATGAACACTCACCAGGCAGAACAAGGAGAAAATTACAGTCAGCTGCCTGTCGGGTGCCAGGATCCACCACATAATGCATGCACTCAAGTCACTCCACAACAAGTACAAATATGACTCTGTCATTGTCCATGGAGTGAATGGCTTGAGATGTACCTCCCTGGACTACATGAAAAGAGTCATGGAAGAGCTTTCAGATCATCTGGTCCAGGCAGGTATGACCCTAGCCCTGAGTAGCATCCTGCCTTTGCTCAGAATGATACCACAGTATAAGGACAAAATGATTGACTTCAACAATTGGCTAAAATTCTGGTGTCATTCAGAGGGGATCCAGTATCTGTCTGCCTGGGATGACATGGTCGACAGACCACGATGCTTTGCCAGGGATGGTCTACACCTGTCACCCCTGGGATTCAGGTTACTGGCTAAGGCTCTTGCCACCCCTATAGTGCCTTTTTTAGGCAAAGTTCAATGGACAAAACCACCACCGTAACAGGTTAAAGCATGCAAAATCTGAAGGTAATTCTACTCAATGCTAGAATTCTAAACCTCAAAATGCACTCTCTCGAGGCACACCTAAAAAATAGAGAACATTGATATCTGTGCAGTAACTGAGACCTGGTTCAAGGTTCCAGAGAGCACCCCTGTATACCAGACTACAACTCATACAACACTTTTAGGCCACCAAACCAGGACCAAAACACTAAAGGTGGAGGAGTGTCTATATTCACCAAGGATATTCACACCACCAGGCTAGTTGCCCAACACAATGCATCTGAAATTATCCAGGTGCAACTAACACTAGGTAAGACTGCAATCCAAATTGTAACTTGCTACAGATCCCCCACCATGCCCCAAGATTCTCACTAAACCTTTCTAAACATACTGGAAAATATTAAGATACAACCAAACACCCTAATACTGGGTGATTTCAACTACCCTGCCATTAACTGGGAAAACTACTCATGTATCAACACCTTTGCCCGACGGTTCTTGGAATTCATAAGTTCCAATGCCCTGGATCAACTAATCCATAGTCCCACCAGGGGCTCCAATATCCTAGACCTGGTCATTACCAACATGGGAAATCAATGCTCCACACATATGGTCACCCCCTCATTTTTAAGGTCTGACCATAAGCTAATCACCCTTGACATCCACATCTCACCCCCACCACCCCAGTAAGGAAACCTCCGCAAAAAAATGTCTCCAAAGCCAACTTCATGCTACTCAATTCAGAAGTGACAAACTTCATGACACCCATGCAGACGGGAACTGAAAGTTCAACTGCTGAATCCTACACTAAGGCACTGTACATGCATGGATTGTGCCATCCCAAACAGAACCAAGATGTTCTCCTCCAAAAAAGGAAGCCAATCTGATGATCCCCTGCCAAAAATCAAACTTTACAACAAAAGGAAGAAACTGTTGCAGAAAAGAGGAAAATCCCAGGATGCAAAAATCTCCCTTCCCAGCCTCAGTAAGAATCTGAGATCCCTCATAAAATCCTTTAAAGCTAGTTACAAAAATAAAATTGCCAAAGATTCCAAAGACAACCACAAGGCATTCTGTAGCTATATCAAGAATCTAAATGGCAATCCTCAGATCTGCTCTGAGCTACAACAGAATGGCATTAACTATACTAATTCCAAGGATATTGCCAATATCCTGGCAGATCAATTCAGTGCCAATGTCACCCCCCTCTCACCCCCTAAAGAGGCCATCTCAATACCGAAAGATTGCTAAATTCTGGTAATAACGGCCACACAGGTAAAAACGCACTCTCCAAAGCTAAGAATACAGCATCCATGGGACCAGTCAACATCCCGGGCTGTGTACTGCATGAACTACAAAATGAACTGGAACCTCACCTAAGTGTCATGTTTAATCATAGCCTCACCTCAGGCTTCATGCCCACTGAGTGGCGCACAGCTACAGTTATCCCACCCCACAAGGGCGGATCCACCTTGGATCCTTGGAACTACCGCCCCATCAGTCTGATGAGCCTGATCTGTAAGGCCATGGAATGTATTATCATGGAACTTATAAACAAAGACATTGGCAACCTTCAAACACTGGACCCCACCCAGTTTGGGTTCGTGAAGGGCCGATCTTGTCTTCTGAACCTGATTGACTTCTTTGAATCAGTCTTCAAAGCTGTGGATGAGGGTAAGGCAGTCCACACAGCCTATCTTAACCTCGCCAAAGCCTTTGACACCATCCCCCACTCTGGAATCATAGATAAACTTACTAAGCTGGGCATTAATCCTTACAACACTCGATGGGTTGCCAACTGGCTTACTGACAGAACCCACACTGTAAAAGTAGCCGACTCCAAATCCAGCTCCAGACAAGTGACAGGTGGAGTACCTCAGGGTTCAGTCCTTGGACTGCTCTTGTTTGGCATCTACTTCTCTGAAGTACAGGCCAACACTATGGGACTCTGGCTAACAAAGTTTGCAGATGTCTGCAAACTGGGAGCCATTATTGAATCCCCAAATGATGTGGATATTCTACAAAAGGGCCTTACAAGAAACAGATGCTTGGAGCCATGGGCTCAAGCTCAATGCCAAGAAATGTATAGTTATCCCCTTTGGGAAAAAAACATGTAGCCGTGAATTACCACACAGGTGGCAGTACACTAAACACCGACACAGGTGGACAGTGGTTTCACCTTCAATAACCACATCACCACAACAATCAGGAAATCCTTCTATGTGGCACATCTCATCACTAAGGGCTTTTCATCCAGAAAAAAGGAGGTCATTGTTCCTCATTAGGCCTATTATAGAATACAATGCCCTGTTTGGTATGTACCTCTCAAGACATCTGCAACAACTGGAAAGGCCGCAGAAATACCTTACTAACAGAATCACAGGCCTAAAGCAGATGCCCTATGCTGACCTTCTAAATAAACTCCAGCTATACTCTGTCACATATCGTCTACTCAGAGGTGATCTCTGCTTAACATACAAGGCTATGTCAAACCCAGAGCTGTTGGACATGCTACACTTAAAGAAATCCCAATCCCTCAGAGCCACATACTCCAGGGATCTAAACCTTGTCATCACAATGAACAAAACATGCTGGAGGGATAGGTTCCTGGCCCAGAGACTCCCCAGACTGGAACAGACTGCCCATACATGTCAAGCAGAGCATCTATTTGACCCTCTTCTAAAGGAACCTTGATGATTGGATGGGAGATAGGAAATTTATCCCGGGGATCACATCAGTCACCCTGCTAGACTGGGGTCCAGGGAAGTAAATATTTTGGGAAGAAATAGCCAGGGAATCGTTATGGCTAGGCTTGTATAGGCCCTAGGGTTGATAGCCTAGTACCAACCTATGAACCTACAAACCTATGAACAATACAAAGAGAAAACAGAACTGCTTTCCTGCAAACAGCACTCATAAATGGTTGTGATCAGTCAATGCACTAAATACGTAATTAGCACATGTACAAACAACTGAGAGGGTACAACTGCTGTAAGTTTTGTTAATACTATAGATAAAATGGGACTTGCTTGTATGCACAATGATTTTCATTCCTGCTACAAAACTGCTTCTGTGATGAGAGATAAGACACCCTTACTGTATTTTGTAGGTTCATTGATATGACAGTTCAAATCCAGACTTGTGTAAAAATCTGTAATGTGTCCTAAAATTTATTTTGTAATGTTTATTTTTTTATATTAATATTTGCACAGTGCTCAGCTTACAGCAAACACTGTGCAATGGATAAATCAAATAAACTTCATGTAACATACTTCTGTGATAGAGACTGCATAAATTACACCTTGAATTAAGTGTTTGTGTATGTGCAGCACACCTGATAAACATGGTTACCCACACAGTATATACTATCTGTAGATTATGGTTCAAGTCCCCCATTTATCTTTTAAGAATGAAACCTAATAAACACTTCTTAAATTGGTAAAACAAGATGAACTTTGCCTGTCACATCTGTGCATTTCTTACCGTCACACAAACATAGTCTGATGGCCCACACAAGAAGCAGACAGAATATCTGCAGACAGGAAGCAGACAGAAGTTAATTTTAAAATGAATACTTTGTATCCTATGTGATTTCCCACCACGCAAACATGCTAAGCGGTGTTGTGTGTCAGTCAGCATATGTGTGAAAATATACCACTACTGCCTAGTTATTCCTGTGGCAGCAGCTGTAAGTTAAGGGTTATAGTACAGGTGAACCTAGGTTCTAATCCAGCTAAGGCCAAGTTTTTTTTACTGATGTTCCACTTTACTTTATATAAAGATTTACAGTAGAAATATTTACACATAGGAATAATTATCTATAGTAAGTACATTGAACATACACAGGATATCAGAGATATGTTACATGTGTAACTGTGGATGTCAGTACAATTATGGTTGCACAGTTATACAATTACAGATCCAGAGTAATGCAATGGGATTACACTGGGTCTCAGTTAAAAACTGAGGCTTGGAATAGTCTGGCCAGGGCTGTCTCCAGTGTGACTGGCATTCTACACACTAGAGAGCAATGCAGGCACCAGTTTAATGACCTCAGAAGATGAAAGCAAGATACACTTAACAAGTGACTGGATGAGTTTAGACTTTTGCCATCCTACAGTTGTGTAAGTATACAGCTAAAGATAATTTAAATTAGATAGAAAGCTGCATATAGGCAAGACTGGTATGCATAATGCCCTTCTCTTGTTTTCTCCTTTTTCATTCTACAACCAGCCAGGAGATAATGAACAGGAAAGCCCATGCTGAACATTTGGAAAGACTTAGGGAAGCAATGAGTATGTATGCAACACAGCCTAACTATTATTTTATCTAAAGTATCTATCTTCTATACAGTAGTAACAAATTAAGCATGCATATCTTAAGTGTAAAATCAAGCATGCATGCTTCAGTGTGTAGCACAAGCCAACAGTAGGAGTCATTTGTAATACTGTATTCAGATGTTGTGGGTTCAACTCCCACAAGTAACAAATATAAAAACATTTAAAAAATATTGCATACTAATTTCAACAAAAGTGGCATACATGCCATGCTGTTAACTTAATATGTATTATTAGATCAAGCATATGTGCAATATATGCATATTGTAATGATTACTTGGAGTAGTCATCATTTATAATCTGTAGTTGTTAAAAAGTATATTCAAATGTAAAAATAGAAATACATTTTGTATATTGTACTAATTTATTGTATGTCACATATGATGTTACTTATTATCTTTTTTCCCTCTTACTCAATCCTTAGCTCTCTTTTTATTTTTATATATGTTGTCACAACATTTTGATGTCATCAATTTCTGACAGTTCACAAAATGCTTTACAGCACAGGGTGGTAGGACAACCACTGTGGCTCAGCCTGCTGCTCCACCTGCTCCTGCACGAATGCACAGCACATCTGGGACCTAACCTAGCAGTACTGCCTCTGCTGTGCCTGCACTACCTGGTCCCTCCACATCAGGTTGTATTACCCCAGCAGCTGGTGCAATGGTACACTCTGGGAATATTGGCAGAGGTGGGGATTTTGTCACTCACCAGGAGATTCTAGGCAAGGTACGTGAGGTCATGGAGAGAAGCATTATTGAACATCTCCACCAGATGGAAAGGATGCTGTCTGTAGTGGTCTAAAAACAAAGACATCAAGCACTCCAACAGCCAGTGGAGTAAGGGGTCAGTGATGACAGTTCTACAACTGAGGACTAGATTCTTGCTGCCCCCATGTTTGATGGGCATGGGCATTCAATGTCTCCTTCCTTTCCCCAATCATGGTGTCCCCTAACCTTCTGTTTCCCTTACCATCCCTGTGTTTTTGTCTTGTTTTCCCTTTTTGTCTGCATCCACTTCCTCACCTACCCTACTTACCCGACCAAGAAATACCTATGTCCCTTACCCAACAATCCTCGCTTACCGAAATAAAAAAAATCATAAATGAGCAATTGCCCCCCCCCCAAAAGTAGCGTACCATACATAGCTCTCCACTTCACACACGTGTCTTCTCAACACACTTGATTTGGTCTAATTGGCTATACACCATGATTGTGTTGTTGTCACCCCTCTGTGTTGAGGTAGCAATCCAAATTCAGCCAATATTCTATACATCTTTTCATTTTACACTGTTGAAGAAGTGGATAGCTATGGTTCTTTCCTGCCTCCCTCCTGCACATTCCTATATTGCTTTCCCTTTGTTCTTCCTCCTGCTTGCTCCCATTTCATCACTTTCCTATCCGCCCCATTTTAATGCCTTTAATCTGGTCAAAAAATAGAACCACACACCACAGACATAAGTAATAAATTCCCAATGAAGCCCTTCACTTTTTGTCTCCTGTGTTTGCATGGCATTTTGCATTGTGCACCAATGCCAAGCGATGGTGAATGGCTCTTCATGTCCAGTGGCATGGTATGGTTACCTTTGCACAATGCTGCTTAAATCAACTGTCCAATGGAAACACACAGTTAGAGTAGAATAAAGGCACTTATATTAAAAATTTCATTTAAAAAATATTAATTTAGTCTGAAGACTGTATCAGTATGTAAGTCCATACGTGTACTGTTGACATAAATCACTTGAGTACTGTTACTTTATATACAATACTTCACTGTAGTCATTCCATCTCACATTTCAAATAATTAGCCCATGTAATTATCACAGCAAGAGGTTCTCCTGTTCGATTGTCAGCTGAAGTGCCTTCTGTGTGGAGTATGCATGTCCTCCCCGCAGTCGAGTGGCCTCCGAAAGACATGCGTGAATGGGTGTGCCTTCGCTGAAGGTTGGGCATCAGGCTGGCAACTCGGCACCATGAAAAAATTGACTGCCAATCATTAGCGGACTGGAGTTCTGCTGTGGCGACCCCTAACCAGGAAAAGCCGAAAAGACAAATAAGCATATGTAATTATTTAATTACATTATGAATACATATTTAAAATTATTAGATGCAGCTGGATTCGAAGCCTGTATCATCTGGGCTCAAAATAAAAATCTCAGTGTCCTTACACCTGCTTCCACAGAGTCAACTGAGCAACCACTATGTTTCTTACACTCAGTATTATCCAAAGTAATGACTGCTGTGCCTCTCCACTTAATGTGTTTGTGTGGAGGAAACGAATCAATAGAAATCTCATAATGTCATCATTGAAGCAGTATGGATAAGTACTTCTCAAGTTCCAGTAAGAGTCATTAAATGTGTAAGCACTTTGCCATTGATCGCGCAAACCTGTCATTTGGAGGTGCGCTACAAATTTAAAGAGACAATATCAGAGACATAATAAAAAATTCAATATAAAACACATAAATAGATAAATAAGTAAAAACAAATGTAATTTAATATGCTATAATATTTAAAAGTCTAATGTTTAAGGCAAAGTGACTTTAAAAAAGGTTGTAAGGATGTCATACCATTCAAACCTGTAAATTTCTCAGCATTCAAAAGCAAGATCCATTTTTGCTCTGCAGCCTCAGTATGATTTTCTATATCACCCCCACGAATGCTAGGATACAGTACTTGGATAGCTAGAAATTTAAATATATGAGTATGATCTGTCTGTTTTATGTGGTTAGCCAAAGCACTGCTTTCTTTCTGGTTATTAATGTCCCTCTTGTGCTCTAAAATCCGATCCTTTAACATTCGATTGGTTTTCCCCACATAGAATAAATGACACACCTGGCAAAAACAAAAGTAAACTACATTTTTTTGTGTGGCAATCAACATAACAAGTACTTCTAATATTAAAATGTCATGCGGGGTGTATATATGTTGTAGTAGTGTAAATATATGGACATGCAGAGCAACACCTGCAAGGAAAAGTGCCAGTGCGTATGGAAGCAGGTGGTTTGCTAATACCAGTCTTATTGCAAAGATGCTGTTTCAAGGACCTATTATTTCTAAATGAAAAACAGGGAGCATTGCCAACTTTGTCTAAAAAACCTGCTATTTCCTGTAGGATGCTCCAATGTTTCTTAATAATAGACGTATAGTCATTAATGTCGCTGAAAATTTAAAAAAACAATTCTAAAATCATTCATTAGAGGGCCAGGCTCAAATTCATGAGATGTGTTGCTCAAATATGGTTTGCATCTACCAGCTCTTTGAGTCCATGCATTATCTATGGTTGCGGTGATCTCTTTGTTGGAATAGCCTCTAGCTAAAAACACATGCCGAAGAACTTCAAGTGCCGCACAAGCTTCTACATCATTATTGTGGAGTCTGAGCACCCTGTAAACTTGCCCTTTCAACACATTTCTAGGTATGTATCTTGGATGCATACTATTTTTGTGTAGCAAAGCATTTTGTCTGGTTGGTTTCTTATAAATGCTACTACACACCTGTTTCAATTCTGTTTTACTGATCAATACATCTAGGAAATTCAATTCAGTTCTAGAGCATTGCTAAGTAAACCTGAAAAAGTCAGTCGTGGTATGCATATAATCAATGAACTTATCTAGTTCAGATTCATCACCTCTCCACAACAAAAAAATGCCATCCACAAAACGGACGTACCATAGGATGTGACCAAAGAATACATTATTGTCCACTAATATAGAGGTCTGTTCCCAAGTTATTAATGCTAGATTGGTGTAGCTATTGGCACAAGCTGTGCCCATAGCTATGCCAGTCTTCTGGAGAAAAAATTGATTTTCAAAAACATTGTTCTCCAATATAATTTCTAAGAGGCTGCAGATAAGTGACATTTTTCTATCATCATAGCATCTATTCAAGCACAGAAATTATCTTACTCTGTCTATTCCCCAAACATTGGGAGTAGAAGTAAATAAAGATTCAATATCTAAAGACACAAATATAAAATCACAGTCAATAGTTGTCATTCTTGTCTGCAATCTCCCTAAAAAGGACTTAGTGTCTTTGAGAATCGTGTGACAACTGTCAAGCAGACTATGCAGTTCACCCTCTACATATATAGGTAATGGTTCCATACACCAGCCAGCTCCAGATACTATAAGTTTCATTGGAGGTATCTTATCATTTTTATGTAATTTAACAAGCCATATACCCTGGGCACTAGTGGAATTTCAATGTTAAAAAATCTAAATAAAGTTTCATCAATCATATCAGTCATTAATAAATTAAAAATTAAGAAATAAACTTTTTCCATTATTGCATTAACCATAACTTTGGTAATGTTTTGATAAGTATGGCAATCCTGTAATAAGACATTCATTTGCTGTAAATATAGATCTTTATCTAGGATGACAATGCCCCCTCTCTTGTCATCTTGTTTAATCTCCACTGAATTAATAACTTTCAATTCACTCAAGGCTCTACTATGCTCAGCTGACATGTTAAAGAAATCAATCTTAGTCTCTCTTGTAAACAGTTCTCTAAAGCCAGTTTCGCAAACATTGAGAAAAATTTGTATGGCAGGATGCATACTAGGTACAAATGTACTAGGTCTTTTATATTTGTTCAAGCCATCATTATTAGGTGCAAACATATTCTTCAAAGAAAGATTCCTGCCTAATAATCTCAGCTCTTTAAGTAATTCAGCATGTGTATCCTAGTCATCAATATAATCCCATGAAGGGCAAACATTTTGATAGTTGTACATGACTATACATCCATTTAATTCATGTCTCCTAACATCTTCTCTCAAACATCCAGTGATGATGTCATTCACTATAAATTGCTCAGAAGTGTAAAAGTCAAAATTGTGCTGTAGCACTTGCATTAAGTACTGCATTCTAGAGTTGGTTTACTTAGTTTAGTAGTGATTCAAATCTCAGTGCAGTCAATGTGTGTGTGTGTGTGTGTGTGTGTGTGTGTGTGTGTGTGTGTGTGTGTGTGTGTGTGTGTAGTCAGAAGAGTATAACTGTGCATCCTGCAGCCATCAATACAATCCCATGGAGTGCAAGTGTTTTATCAGTTGTATATGGCTAGCCAACCATTTCATTCTGGCCTCCCAACATCTTCTCTCAAAGAGCCGATGATGCTGTCATCTACTATAAATTGTCCAGCAGCATTATAAAAGTCAAACTTGTGCAGTGGCACTTGCATTAAATACTGAGTTGTGTAGTCAGTGTACTTACTTAGATAGGGGTTCTAATTTCATTGTGGTCAACTGGTGAGTGTATGTTCACTTGGTTGATATTTGAGAAAGCATTTTACATCAGCATGTGAAATACTGCTGTTACCATATTTTTCTCACCGGACTCTGCTAAAGTCATCAGCTATAAAGTATTGTCCGACACTATAGAAAACAGATTTGTAGTGTGGCACTTTTGTTAAGTACTGTACTCTGGAAATAGTTAAGTAGGGCTCCGTTTTTACTGTGGTCAATTGGTGTGCATTTGTGTGTATTTTTTTCAGTTGACTAACATTTTAGAAACTATTTTACACCAGCATGATGGACACTGCTACTGCTATCTTGTCACCAGACTCCACTGATGTCATCATTTATAAAGGGTTGCCTGACACTATAAACGCCATACTTGTGATTTGGTGATTGCATTAAATGCAGTGCTTTTTAAATAACTAGGTAGAGGTTCTGTTCTCACTGTGGTCAAATATGTGTGACTGTGCAGTTGGTTAATATTAAACAGCATGTGGGACACTGCTACTACCATCTTCTTTTCACCAGACACTGCTGATGTCATCAATGATAAAGTGTTGCCCAACACTACAAATGCCAAACTTGTGTTGTGGTGCTTGCAATAAGTACTATGCTTTATCAATAGTTAGTTTGGGGTTCTATTCTCACTGCAGTCAACTCTGTGTGTGTTCAAAAGTCACTATGGTGACAACTTTAGAACAATATGTGAGTCAACAGCTATGTAAAAACCTTATCCAAACATCTTGTAGCATACAATGATTATGTCTTCCTGTATAACATGCACTGTGATCATATTCAAGACAAACCTGTGCAGTGGCAATAACATTAACTACTGTGTTTACAAGCTACTTTATCTACACATATAGGTGTTCTAATCTGACAGCAGGCAACTTGTGTCTATACATACAACATTTGAGACAATTTTACACAGGGATGTGACACCACATCTATGCCCTAGACTCCTCCCATACATCATGAAGTACAATGTGACACTGTTACATTCAAACATATGTGTTGTTGCTACTGTGACATTGCATGGCATTCATATTCTATATCTACACATGTGTAATGTTCAAATCAGGCCCAGTCTACTGCTGTGTGTATGTTTGGTGTTACATTATGGTCAATGTATGATCTTTGGAATTGCTCTTCATTTTACAACCACTTGGGATCCTTTCACATAGCACCCGTGGATCCACCATCCTCCTTTTTCCTCTGGCCACATGATATCTTTCCTGCAGATGAGTGAAGGATGTCCTTGCTTCAAATATGCATATGCACATCATGAAGCAGAGGCCTTCCATGAGGCTCTGCAAGTCATCTCCAGACAACTGCATGCAAGATTGCTAATATACACATACACACAATAGTTTTGCTGTCTTCCATAATATAGATATAGGTATTCTGATTACATGGTATACTAATACCTAGGATTTCATGTCTGCCTAATAATTTCCTATGACCCTATAAACAATTAACATATCAATGTTGTTGTCACTGACGTGTGATATTGAGGTTTGGATGTACAGTATGGCTACAACAGGGTATTAAATCTGTGATGTGAGCTAATGTATTGATTGCTATTGCTGCCATTACATTACATACTCCTTCTATAACAGCTGTAGTAATATGCCTCCTGAGAACTGGTGGCATGGTATGATATACTTTTATGGATATTGATGGCATATTAGGACATGTGTTGTTGTGCTGGAGCAGATTAACCTTCTATAAGTTCACATTCTGCCATCACACTGACACTTCCAGAATGACACAGGTGTGCATGTGCCTACGTACCATTAATTGTTATGAGACAGATGTCAAAATAAATTCATATTCGTTACATGGTCACATAAGTCTTGTCTCATATACATGTATGGTATGTTCTGATTCAATTGCGACCTTGTAGAATTTATTGTGTGTGCAGTTGTGTTGCTATATCCAAGGATTATTGAGGTGATCAGCAGCACTATTGTACAACTGTTAGCATTTGTGTCAGGAAATATTCTACATGAACCACCACCAACTGATCTGTAATGTGTCCTGATATGGCATTATGCCACTCAAACACAGTTTGCCCATGAAACACATATAGGCATAAATTGTGCAACTGATGCAAGTACGTGACATTGGTACAGTTGTATGACTGTGTCCATAGTACCAGTGTGTGGAATCTGATGAATGACAAAATTCGTATTTGGAGGTCTTTTTACAAACCATTTATTCCAATAAATGTGAAATATTACATGAAATACACAGCTAAGCACAGATCTGTATGTGGATGCCACCAGACATACCCAACCAGAGGAAATAGATAATCCACTAGCTGATAGTTTGTCTCACACATCATACCCCGCCCCCAGTTGCCACTGGCCATCAGCCAAGGTAAGCATGCAAATAATCCTCAGGTTTTTATTCTAAGGAGGGCAGCTCATCTGTGTGCTCACTACAGCTAATAACATAGACTCAGTGGGCCCTGACAGCATCACCTGTTCCCTATTGAGTGACACCAAACATGGTCCTACCAGACACAGTTGGATCCAAACTACAACACAGCCTCCAGATGGCCTGTGTTCCCTTATAAGGGTGTACATCAGCATACATCCTTGTGCCTGGGGGGACTATCAAATTATGCATGGATGTATAGACCCATCCTGTCTCTCCTCATCTGTGGAGTAAACCAACAAGCCATCAGGGACCTTCTCTAAAAGGACACAGGTAATATCCTGACTATGTACCAAACGTGTGATTTTTTCAGATTACGTCATGTTTGTTACATCTTTTCAGTGTCATCAACAAGGTCAATAAAGACATACATGAGGGCAACACTATCATTCTGGATAATTTGACCTGGCCAAGGTACTTGACACAAATCCACACTGAGGTATTACTGAGAAACTGTCACTGGCCATAAACAGCTATATCACCAAGTGGGTAGACCACGGGATCAAATACATGACAGATAAGTATGTCAAAGTGTGTGAAGTGACCTGTATCTAGAGTCCAGTCATATCTAGAGTCCAGTCATCTGGTCTCTACCTCAGGGCTCTGTGCTAGGCCCTTTCCTATTCATTATGTAAGTCTCATATGTCATCTTTGTGTCCTTTTCAATACACACACTTCCCCTGACTATTTATTTATAATGCAGTCTATGTATCCTTGCTGATCATTTACAAAACTTTTATTCAGTATGCCTAAAACAGGTTTCCACACTATTCTGCACTGCATACACTTTCATGTAATGTGTTGAAGTTGTATACATTGCTTTAATAAAAACCCTGGTAGTCATTGTAGCTTTCTGGACAATCCTGCAGACCTAGTTTGCCTATAGGTAAGCAGATGTACATGCTTTCAGGTGTTTATGCTGCTTTACACTGTTTCTTGGCTGGCAACACTGTTGCCAGTCATGAAAACATGCTTGTTTATGTTTAAAATGGGGTGCATGGCATGCATATGTAATTAGCGCTGCTACTCACCAAGCAAACATGTAAACTCAGTGCAGGCTTCGTGCTAAGCCTACATGGAGTTTGTTGAATCCCCAGGATAATCTAAACCCATCAAGTCATCTATTTCCTCTTTTTATCAGGAAAATCTTTAATGAAAGCTGCACAGTTTATCCCAGCCTGATTATGCTAATTTGGTGCCTGTCTTGTAGAATTTTAAGAAAACAGGAATACAGTAACAAACATGTAACAGGCATTACATCATTCCTCCAACAGCATACTATTCCAACAAAAGGTCTTGATGAAAAAAGTTACAGTCCTGGATAATAATGTTCAGTATATTGAAATACAATGGTATTTTTTTATTAACCAGAGTCAATAATTACTAGAGAATCCATATGCATGAAGGCTTCCCTAATCACAAGATATCTGAAATTCCAGAAAGCAAAGAGTGCTCCAATTTGGCATCATTCCCTGACAGGACAGATTTTAGAGGAATATAAAGAGAGAAATAACTTATACATACTAGACCTAGCTGTTCTGGGGATATAGAGGGATAGAGTCTTGACTACGAAACAGCTAGCTAGCTTTGGTACAATTAATGACTTGGGTGACTGCTGGAGCAGCAGGGAGGGATGGGCATTACCATCACTGGAAGGATGGTTAGGAAGTCATCTCCTGTAATGATTCCTGGTGGAGGCCTGGCATGTTGTCCTTGGAGATGTGTTCCAAAGAAGGGAAAGTGTAGAGATATGGCTGAGCTGCAGTGAAGGTGGGGAGATAAGAAACATCTCCATTGCATGTCTGACGCTCGGACACAACCATGGGAATTCAAAGGTAAAGGGGAAGGAAGAAAAAGGAGTACATCTTAAAATATGCCCCCCCCCCCCCAGCTTGAAGAAGTAAAGTAATGACTCCCAGGATGCCCTTAAGATCCTCACTGAACCCATGTCAAATTCAGGCATTGGACTAGGGGTTAATTAGTATGCCAGTAGATACAGCAATGGACATGTGGCACTGGGACAACTGTCACAGTGAAATAAGATAAAAAGATAGGAAGTCAAAAAAATATAGCACTGGATCTAAAATCTACTGACCAATGAAATGACTCAGATCTGTGATAATAAAATGCCTCTTCTACCATGGGGGTGTGGTGGGGGGGTGGTAGGCAAAAGAAAGAAAGAACCCAGTCCAGCATGCTGCCCAGAGCATTGGACCTATTGATTTATAAGGTGACAGGATCATTATAAATAATGACTAATTGAATTATTAATATTTAAGGGAGGGGGGAGAGAGAGAGAGTTTAATTTCCTTCCTTTATTTGGTATTTTAAAAACAACAATCGTAGGTGTTCTTTGAGATATATAGTACATCTTAGATTACAAATGTATTTTGATTGATTGGGTTAGTGGAACTAAACATGGCCTATTTTCAAGGTCAGCCAAGGTGGCATGATTTTGACTTGGGGTAATTTATCCAATACCAGAAAAATTTCTCTGCTGCCTAATAGAGGAAATTGTTGAGTGAGTTTCCTGTGAATGGTAGTGGTGAATCGTGAGCAATGAATAGCAGACATGGAAAACACAGAAGGATCACAAATGACAGTAAGAGATCTAGAAAGTAGTGACTTACCCCAGAAAAACATATTTTGGAAATGGATATTTTATAAGACTCACAATTTAGGGAATGTGAAGGGGTATGGAAGACACTAGTAGTATGCATACAATATTGGGGTCCTCCAGTGATGTGACTGGTGGTATGTCATATGAGTAAGGCACCTACTGTTCTGGAATCACCCACAGCTGTCCAAAATACAATGTTGAGGCTCCATAAATGAAGTTGCAAGCAAAAGCAATTAGACAGAGTAGAGAATAACACACTGTTACATCCATGACACTTTGTGGAAGTATCTGATGCAGACAGCAGGAGACACAAACAGAAGCATTTTTCCAAGTGGTGATAGCATAGAAGAAAAGGGGGAAGATGGCCATTTGAATTTTGACTACTTCATTAAAGTGGGAGATCCAAAAAGAGATATACTTTTTGGGAAACTGTATCTCTCTGCTGACTGATACAAAAAAGTATGTGACTTATTTAATTCTTTAACTAAAATTATTTATGAGTTATGTTTATAGTCAGAGTATACTCTGCAAACTAAGTGCAGAAGATTTGAAGTTATAAAAACCAGGCAACCCTGGAAAAGTTTTTAATAATATGACTTGTATTAGTGAAGGAAGATTAAGTCAAATGTAAGTAGTGTGATTGTGCAAATGCAGGACATTGTGAATGCAATAAATGAAATATGTGTGGTTTGTGAAATTTTGATTTAAACAAATAAAAGACTCAGTTTATGAACAGGTGGATGACAAGGGGAAATTAATTTGCTAGTAGATAATGGGAGATTGAATAACTTAGGCAGCCAATTGTTTATGGAGAATAGCTTACGTATTCTTCATTAAGTTGGCCAGCCAAGAATGTGTTTTGGGTGTTTGGCTGTAGAACATATTAAAACTGTAGTCAATGTTTTTGTATATTGTTTGGGTAAGTATAAGATGCTAAATAGAAATATTTAAAATGTGTACTAGATGTCTGTTCATGGAACAGTTTTTGTTTTGTAGTCCCAAAAATAACAATGTGAATGTAAGAAAAGACAGAAGGATAGGAAGAATGTGAACTTAAAAGAAATGCCGAAGAAAGGTTTGTTTACTAACGGGTTGGAATAAGGCAGTTACACCTGTTGATTGAAAAAAAAAAGTAGCAATTAACAGATACTGTACATGAACAAGGTAATGTGTGACAATTCAGAAAAATAAATGGGACATAGTATGAAATTAAAAAAAGAAAAACTAAACCAGCAATAATAAGATTAAGATAATAACACATAATGCAAATAGTATAAAGACTTTTTCATAGTGATGTATTATCATATATTAATTGACAGAAAGCTAAAGCATGTATGCTGTTTTAAACAAGATGCCAGAAGCAGAGTGCTGAAGAGCAGACATATTTTTATTGTTTTATGGATTCTGCTTGTTAAGAGTAAAGAATGGTTGGGATAGTTATTTTACTTAAAATAACCGCAGGCTTCAGTTACTAACCTACTAACCCGTTACCCTGGGAGGATGAATAAGTACTGATACAGTTATCAATCAGGCCAACTGGAGACTTTTTATGTGCTTTGCAACAATATATCTTAAGCAAAGGTTGGTGTTGTTGAAGACAATATAGATACTTGGTTTACAAGCCATACTTTAATTTAGGAAGGATATTTTAACAGTAATCTGTATAATGACAAAATAAGCAAAATGAGAAGGACTGGTGAAGCTGATATCAGGATAAAAAAAGATCTGATAAAAAGCAAAGCTTTAATAATTTTGGGCCCATATGAAATTACATTTGTCAGGATAATATTGAAAACTTGAATAGAGCTTTTTTAGTTTGCATTGGTGATTTGATGTAAACCCATTCTGAGGTTAAAGCAGCAGTGTTGTCAGATCACAAATATAGTTGTGTTTGTCTGTGGAAAGATAGTGTAGAACTCAAGTACTTTTATTCTAATTGCATAATCAGTGGGGTTGCTTTGAAAAGAAGGTGATTGGAGAGTATAAGTAGCTGTTATAGAAGTACAAGAAGTTTATTGCAAATAAATAAAATAATGGAATAACAAAAATATAAATCTAAATGAATTTAAAGAAGTGTTATGACAAGCAGTTAAATTTAATGAAAAGAAAATGAAGACTTGCAATAGAAATAGAAGTTTCTAGTAGAAGATACAAAAAAAGTATCTCCTCTTCTTTACACAATAATTATAAAGGAACAGTACCTTGGAATGCTTGTTAAAAATAAAGATACATTTAATATACAGAATATTAGACATGATGATGTGGGTGCAGAATTTTATGAGTGGAAACTGTAAAATCTTCCAGTGGGAAATTCAGGAATAAAAAGGAAATTTTGAAAAAAACAGGAATATTTATGAGAAGGCTCAGAGTAATGATAAGGAATTCTGCATATCAGAATTTAATAACTTTATAAAAACATATAACCATGTCTGTTGGAGAAACAGATGTATTGGTTATACATTTTTGTAAAATTTTAAAAGGATAAAAATGGTAAGGGAAATATTTAATGGGATAATTAAATATTCAGCTATCTAACTAGTCCCTTCAACTAACACTTTATTCTACTCAGTCTGCATACAACCATATTAACAATGTTGCAAAGAGAATTATAGATATAGGTAGGGATTTAATAAAATCCATGTACGCATAGTGTAAGGCCTACATGGAAGGTACCCTGGCCATCTATGTGGAACTGCCTCAGCAGCGCACCATGCATGATAATGAAGGTGCATTACTGAGTAAGAGCCATGTAACACGATTATTGAATCAATGTAGAGAGTGTGTTACTGTGTCCAGAGATGAGTAACACACTCCCTGCACTGCCAAAGCATGGATATCACTGTAGGCAACTGAAAAAAGTGAAATTAAATCTGTTTCTAATTGTGTTTCTTTTTTTTTGTATTTGTGCAGTGTGGCATGGTGCACAGCAATGGACACATGCTAGACATCTAAAAATAGAAACCGGATACATTTAATTATAAATGGAAAAGTCAAGTTTAAGCATAGCTGACCATGTCTGAGTGGTACTCCGTGGTGCTCAGCAGTGCTTAAACGTAGTGGAGAGTTATATATAAAAGTATAGCAACAATCCACACATCCATGTAGCTGAATGGTTAGAGTGACAGCCTTATGTGCAGTAAATGCAGGGTTCAAATACACAGGCATGTTAATTTGCAAATGCACATTTATGGGAAGTATTCCAAATCCCGCTTAAATATTTTGATGATTACACAGATAGGTTATTAAATTTATTTTGCAAATACACATTTATGAGAATCACTATTAAATCCCTGACTGAATTCTATATGAATACATAGACAGATTATTAAGCATTTATGTTGCAAATGCACATTATGAGAAGTATTCTTAAACCCTTGATTGAATATTGTATGTACATATAGACATGTTATTAGGCATTTATGAATCAAGTTCCTTTTTATTTCATGCTTAAGTGGTTAACCAAGGCATTCTTATCCTAACAATTGATTGTTTGATAGGATTTCATGCTTAAGTGGTTAATGAAGTTATTAACCAATTAGGTAGAATATAAAACGGAACTTGATTTAAATGAGTTTATTCTGAAGAAGTCTCCGGTTGTGGAGACGAAAGATCTCAATTTCATTGGATTTATTTCACCTTGTTGTCGTGTTTGGATGTATGTTAACTTTTGGACATTAAATCTACATTTTATTTCACTTTGGTTGCCTGCATTTTTCATGGATTATTGGACAGCCTTCATTGTACCGGTTACAGGTTTTCTTTGGTACTATGATTTCCAGCTGCTGCAGGTCCAATACCAGGGATTGGTGCACAAGTTGGAGGCCTGGGACCAACTGGCACGTGATTTCACCAGTGCAACTGGTATCCCCCACACAGGTGAGCAGGTATGTCATCATTATGATGACCTGAAGCGTCGGAAGGTAGATCTCTTGGCCACCAGGGTGTAAGATGCTCAAGATGGGAATGCCCCATGAGTTTGTAAGTATTGTTATCATTGTTTTACCAAAACCTACTCTGAATGTGTGATAGACAGGTATGCATAATGGTGTGTTTCTCTCCCCAAAGCTGCAGAGGAGAGAGCTCACAATCTAGAGGCCCATGCAGGGTGCCTGGCCAGGTTGTACCATGAGTGTGGTGAGTACAGATGTAACTTGTAATTTATAGTCACATAAACAAGAAGGAGTAAATTACTAACTGCCACTTGGTATATTCAGTTTTGAGTGTATTGCAATGAATGTGGTCATAGACTTGGACTGAAATAAGTGAGTAATGCCACATACAGTTCAATAAAGATGAAAGGATGACACCTGATAATGTTAAGGAAACAAAGTTTCTACTGCATTAATAATTTTAAGGAAATAAAAGTGTGCACTGCATTAATTGTGGAATTAAAGCTGTATTACAACCCCTGCATTGTCTGAACTGTTGTTCAATAAAGACTGGAAATATATACTAATCACTGCATGAAATCTCCCTTATTAAAGCTGTATTGTGCAATATGTGTGTAGTTTGTGCTGTTGGTTATGAAACTGAGTATTACATCTGCTGTGAAGTAAAAACAAAGAATACCACTAAGTGACTGAGGCTTAGCTAATAAAGAGTGTTCTGCCAAACTGTAGACGTAGAGTTGTACTACAAGATATAATGCATTATGATATTTGTTCTGCACAAATATCTAAAGCAATAATAGGAATGCCCAAGGTATATTGTGTATGTCAGGATTGTCTTGTGTTAACCATTGCTTTTCAGCTATATGCATTCCTGCTCTTAGGTACACTGCTGCAGGCAAGTATGAAACTTTAATAGCTGTAGACTGCAAATATACCATCTGCAGCTGTATATGGGTCAGGTAGCCAACCCAGCACTCTGATATGGTTTGTACACATCACAGATATTCCCACCCACTAGGGGTTTATTGTCTATACCTGCATTCATGTATTAATGTGCAGTTCACCTACTATGTCTGTCATGCATGAATCTCATGCATGTGTGTTCAAGTGTCACTACAGTCTTGTATAAGACTCTACCTCTATTACCAGATCATATTTTGTTACCAGGTGAGGTCTAGACATATATCAGTCAATCAGTATGCAGCAGTAGTTCAGTAGCTCACTCTGATAAATGTACATTTTGTCACACACAGACCAATGTTCGAATCCAGTGATAAGTACTACTAAATATTATAGAAACAGTTATATATAGCAAACAGATGTTCTCCCCACAGGAATTAAAAATAAATAAATGGCTGTAGTAGCTGTTAGAATAGGTTAATAATTTGTGTGTTCAGATGTACCAGAGTGTTAACAGCATTGCTCAACAATGTGATAAGACATCAGAAAATAAAGGCACCAGTGCAATGCTAATAAAAGTTAATACAATAAATAAAATGCATAATCTTGGTATGGCTGTATGCCTGGTGTGCCTGTGAATGTCTGCAGATAATCTAACCCCATGCCTGCCAAGGAGGGCATGATAGTTGTAAACTCTCTGTATTGTGCACGATACATGTCTCTCAAGTGTCACACTGTTATGGACTGTGATCACTGTAGCCTAATCCCTCGGTCACAGATTTATCATTGACATAATTTATGTCAATAGAACAGTGACAATACATCAGTCCACAGTACACCTTGGTAGTCACATATGTCCCCCTGACATGTAATAGTCCCCTGTAGTTATGTACCTGTAGGTGTTACAGCTTGGCCCATACTGTCCTATGTGGATAGCTTGAGAGGTATGTACATGCTACAGAAGCTATAGGGAACTTGTGTACATAAAGTAGGGGCAGACCTGTTGAGAATATAAGAGTACTCTTGCAAACAGTATAGCCTATACCGTTAGTAATGGACTGTATTTCTCTCCCCCACCCCTTATCTGCATCATTATTTATTATCGTTATATATCAGTTATGGTTTACTATTAACATCTGTTGTTCTCTAAATGTTATGTTGGGCCTTGTGTTTTTGTTATTGTTATGTATTACAATGGTTGAATACTAACATACCTTGTTGAATTACATATGTTGTTGGCCTTATGCCATAACTGTTACTGACATGCTGTCACTATACTGACTGTTATCTCACTTATTGTTGTGTTCCATATGCTATGCAATGTTATGTTACTGGGTTATTTGCACCGTTTTGGCATGCTGTTATAAGTAACTAAATGTTCTGTTCATTTTTATCCTATACACTTTGAAATACCTCAACACCATAGCTTGACTGGGTAGGCTGGTTCCTGGTGATCTGCCTACCCTACCTCAGCTGGCCGTGGCACCAGGTCCATGCACATCTGGGACCCAAACTGGTGTTGCCCCCTACACTAGCCCTACACCATCTATGGGTGGAACTAACCACCTCAGGGATGGGGCCTGTCCCCTCTGGGAGCAGGCATGGAGGGGCTTATCACCTAGCAACAGCTAACAGGGATGGTGCGCAGGATTGTGCACAGTGGCTACAAGGATCACCTGCACCAGATTGAGGGCAGACTGGCCAACCTGGAGGGGCAAGGTGGCCCCAGCACCCAGCCCCCAGCACACCAACCTTTGGGAAAGTGAAGGAGCAGTGTTGAATGGCCATGGGAGGGGAGCTCAGTCTCACTGCTGCCGTGTGGGACACATGGCTCTCTGATTCCACAACACCCTCACTGTCCAAGGTGTTTACCCCTTCATGTGTCACACACTGACCCTGTTTGCTGTCTTGACTGTCTTATCTGTTTGCAAATGCAACCTCTCCTACCCTACTTACCTCTTCACTTGTACCTATATACCTTCACCAACATTCTACTCTTTCCTTAAAAAAAAGGGCATCTGTCCCCCCCAAAAATATCACCCCAGGCATAGCTCTTCAGTTTGCACCTGCATCCACTGGACACAATCAATCATTACATGAATTAATCAACACAGTTATGTCACCCTCACCTGTCTCTCTGGGACGTGAGGCTCCAAATTCCAAATTCATTACAACCTGCACAGCTGTTGCTGTATAAGAATTGGGGAGTTATGGTCCTTTCCAACAGCCGTCCTGCACGTCCCTACCTGCCTATCAGTATGTTTTTACCCCTGCTTGCTCCCGTTTTACTACTTTCTTATCACCCCTTTTTTCTTCTCTTTTTTTAAAATTAGTGTGAGTTTTAGCAGAGCTAAGCAGTGTGGCGCATCACGTAAACCCACACAAACCCACTTAAAACTGTCTTAATCACCTTTTCTGTTTCTGACACTGTTAGGAACATCTGCAGAATAATCACCTCCACCAAGTCTTGAACCCGGGACCCTGTCAACTACAGCATAGTGCATTAGCCCACTAGGGCACTTAGCTCAAAAGTGACACTTGTGTTTCCATAAACACATCCTGATTGTCAGTGACACACTGCTTGTACATATGTGAAAATTGACAGTGTACTTGGCGCTGTGATGCAGACACCAAATCAGTACATAGCCAAATAAATAATGATGGATATACATGAGGGCTGGGATAGCAGGTATAGCTGTGAAATGCACAGTCTGTTCAAGAATGTCCACAGTTGTGCCACCTACTTTTAGCACAGTTTTCACAAAACCTATTCTGTGTGCTGAAGTACTGGCGAGTCAGTACAGATCGAGGTTAGAAAATCATGACAGACAGATCAGTGTTACATGTCATACCCATCCGAACACACATGCTTATGCAAATCCTGTGTAACAGACTGTATGCATGCATATATACCGGTAAACAAATGTTAAATAAATAAATAAAATAAATAAATAAACATATATCTTGCAAATACACTTGCTGTAGTGTTGACTCAGTGGATAAGTTTGCTAAATTCCTAGCATGCTGTACATTTTGCCACCCACAGTCCTGGGTTCAAATCCAGTGTTTTGCACTTCAATGACATGCTTGTGAGTGCAACAAATAATGACTGAGCAGTTGCTGCTACTGCATTCAATGCTGCCCATGTTACCAGGTCAAAGGCCTGTAAGCAGGGACACACTGCACAAATATGCATAGGCTTTGTAAATGTTGTCTATCACTCTCTGAATGGCACTATTACATAACATATGTACCGTAAGCACATGCCTCACCTGGACTGTTATGGTTATACTTACCCTGGCTCTGCTGTAACAACAGAGCTGACACTGCTCCCTTACATACAGCTTGCTGTCCTCCAGTGTGCTCACACTTCCCAGTATGACTCCTTGGCAAAACACAGCAGCTGCAGCCTGCAACATATGCAGCAGTGTGTTCCGCTACCTGCTATAGACCTACCATACCACACAGCCACCTAGAACAAGGAATTCACACAACACCCATGTATAAAGGGGTGGGGGGAGTCAAAGGTCAAGTGATAAGGACATGTGTCACTGTGTTTCCTACAATCATACACAGCTGATATACCAGCAGCTACTGCAGCAGCATGCATATTCTGATGCGTATGATGTATGACACTCACATCTGTCTTCCCCTTTACTGACCTCAACCCACATTGTTTAACACTGAACTGCCACATAATTAGGCAGTCATTTCACAATGGCCAAACATAGCATTCAAAACAATGGACATACCACATAAATCCCAACAGTGGACAGTATTTTTACCTACCCTCCCCCAATGCTGTAGTCTCCACACCTCAATAATGTCCATCTTACAGCCTAGGAAAGGGGCCAAGTCCTACATTAAGGTCTTAAATATAGCACTGTTGTGCCATGCCATTGGCTAATGAAAGTGCAACTCACCTGCTCTGGATGCAATTAGCAAGTCTGAGCCACGGAATGGTGCACAGGCAATTCCCTCTTAATGAGCATTACATACAAATGGCAAGCAGCTGCCTATGGTAAACAGGTCTGTGACTTGCTTTACCAAGACAGACTATGATTTCAGAAGCATTTGTCTTCAGGATTTCTGCACAAAAAGCAGTACAACCCTCTACTAGGTATGTAATAGAAGTCCCCATTTAATGGCATACAGATGGGAGGCTGCAGTTATGGTGAATATGGATTACAACAATAGGCCTGTAGTACATCTCTGGGAGTGACATGTTGGTGATAGTCTGCTGTCCAGCACCTACAGGCATGCCTTTAAACTCTGCTTGCTGTGACATAGATCACAGCTTTGGCCCTCACAGTCCCTCCTACAACAGTTGGCATCTGTACAAATGCTATTAGATTATCGGTTAGACAATAGTGACAGTATGTAATGGTGGATGCAGCTGACATATCACATGATGTACTGTCATTCAGCTCCTCTCAGTCTGTGAATGTCACACAGGAATAGTTCAAATATTGTACAGGTGTCTCTGACTGTCCCTGAGGTAGTCTGGCTAGGTACTGTTTAGTCGACATTCGTATTATGGCTGGCATACTTGGTGACCCCCTACAGCAGGACTTCAAGTCATAGCCAGTACTAGTGAGGTGACACAGACCCAACCTCAGAGACAGAGTGTACATATTGATTATACAAAGTAAGGGAATAAATACAGTAACAGATATTACTGCAGCATAACTGTTTTCTGAGGGTTCTTTCATGTGACAGCCAGATGCCCCACATTTTGAGATCAACCATTAAGTATTGTCCAACCATTTTCCAGATATCCACATGTTTCTGGCAAAGGGTCCACATATATCAGGCACACATACACATTCCACAAGCATCTATGTACTGCAAGGACAAGACCCTACAGCATGTTTGGAGTGTTGTCTCTTATTGCATCACACAGATGTTGCCGGACTGTCCCCATATAGTTGTAGTAACACTCACTTATTTGCCGGACAGTGGCTGGATGACTTGGCACTGGGACATTGCCCATATGGGACACACCACAGTAGACAGCATTGATGGGAGTGAAGATATAAAACACATTCCATCACAGCACACAGGGACATAACCAGTATTGCCACTAAGTTGCTGATAGCCACATACATACTGTGTTGATAGATGGTAGACTATGATGTGGGAGTTAATGGAGGATAGTGCAGGACAATTTGGATGTACAGGGTGTGTATATAGAAAAGAGCAATGTATGTGGCCCTGTGATGTGTTCCCCTCTTCTTGTCTTACAGAAAGGATGTATAGATGGAGGCACCCATCATTTTCAGCTGTGGAAAATGGTGTGATCCTGGATGGCCTCAGACTGCATCACAACAAACTGTTGTCCAGGAGTCACCAGAATCATGAGCAAAATGCTGCACTGTGGGCTGACCTCATCACACCAGTAAACCAAGTAGGCCTACAGGAACGAAGCTACGAAGAGGTCCGACACCAAGTGACAGATATGATAAATGCTGCATGGCAAAGGGCTGCTGCTGTGGCCAAGGACCATGCTGCCACTGGTGGAGGACCTGTAGCAGAACAACCACTCTCAGCCACAGAGGAATTTCTGGTGAACTTGGGATCAACCACCAGCTCCCAAGCATGTTGTGGAGGTGGGTGTCACAGCTTCCAAAGCAGAGAAGCATCCAGGTAAGCTTCCTGTGTTCATCACTGTAATGCTGTATCAGTCATGGTGGCTTCCTCTGCATTCCTGTACATGGGTGTCAGGTCAATCTGCATGGGGGGGGGGGTTATTTGTAACGCACACTTGTGCACACATACTCAGAATGTCAGCAATGTGGGTAGTATTACAGCTTGTACTGTACATGTTGATATACGCACATACTAGTCTGTAACAATGCCACATTTATTTTTGTTGACAATACCTCTCCCTCACATTTCCATAGGCACATTAGGTGTGGCTGGAGTCTAACATTCTGTAGCCGGTGAGTGTGAAATTGTGTTTGTATGGGTCATATATATCCTAAGAATGTTAATGGCTGCCATTTTGTTGTAGACTGACATGCTTAGCTAGAGTACAATACTTGTATGTTCAGCTTCAGAGGGGTTAACTTAAGTGCATTGAATTGATAATCACAGTAGTGTATTTGCAGGACCTGTAACATATTTGTACTTAGTTTTGTGAAGGTCTATGCAGTCTGCTATACAGGGGTCAACAATATTGTGAAGACTGAAGCACTGTGTTTTAGGTGTAGGTCTATCACATACACTGACATATCACTTATCTCATAGGCGTATAGTAGTGGCAACATTAACCAGACATAGCTGAAGTACATGTTATAAAGGGCCTGTCTTGTCTGTGTATACTGTAGTCTGCTTGTGTGTTGAGCATGGGATCAGAAATACGATGTGGTATGTGTAATGCAGTTGTGACAACTCACGTGTGTGTGTGTTTGTGTGTGTGTATGTGTGTGTGTGTGTGTGTGTGTGTGTGTGTGTGTGTGTGTGTGTGTGTGTGTGTGTGTGTGTGGATCACCAGACATAATACTGCAGGTATTAATGTACTTATGTTGTCTTCTCACAGGTGACTGTGGAGTTTGGAGTGTGTCCCCCTCACAACCTGATGTCAGTGTCTCATCGAACTCTGATGATGATGGTGGCCATAGTGAGGTACAGGTGGATTTGTTGGGGCCAGAATCTATTCCATGGGTTCACATTCCACTTCCTCCCCCATTGTCCCTGCACACAGTCAGTATGCCCACAAATACCCAGTCCCCTGCAGTCACAGATATCGGGCAGTCAGAGCCTGGTGGCCTTGCACAGGACAGTGTGGCAACTATGGCATCAGTGGGTGTAGACACTAGCCATAGCCAGAGAACTGGCAAGGTCCCACACAGGCAGATTGACATGGGTGCTCAAAGGAGGACTGATGCCCATCCACCACCTGTCATAGGCATCACATCAAGAGTGGCTCGATGTGTGTGTTGGTCCATCATGGAGGTACAGGCACGTTCTGAGCGCAACACCAGATGGATGCTCAGGATCAGAGATGCATCACTGTCTGACAACCATGACTCTCTCCACCACACTGGTGATGCCATGCATCATTTCACTGATGTGGTCGACAGACAGTGGGGCGAGACATTGTCAGTCCTTGACTACACATTTTCTGTGCTATAACATGTGGTGGGAGTATGGCATTGGACATGTGGCCGTAAGTCAGCCACAACCTCTGCTGAGAGTCCACGTGGCTGTGCACACTCAACTCTCATAGTGGCAGTACCTCCATCACTACAGGAAGGAGGTCCTGGGCAGTCCTGTGAGGGACATGACCCCAGCAGACACCAGTCACTGTCAGTGAATAGTACCACATATGACTCTGGGCATGCCGGTGCCTGTGCCATTCCTGGCAGTGCCAGTTCCTGTGTTCATGCCCAGAGAGAGTGAACTGTACATTCTGTCATGCACGGTCAACCTCTGTCCAATATACCCTTGTATAGGGCTAGCACATGGCTTGATTGTGTATATGCACACACTCATACATCACTGTCACATGCAGGCCACCAACAGATATACACAGCACCTATCCATGGCCAAGCTGACCAGCACCCCTTCCTGACTCACACACACAATGTCAGCTGTGTGATATAGCCTAAGCCTGTGGCAACCCCACACCACACCATGTGATGATACCTTTGCCACATCCCTGCCATCCATACTATCAATGCAGGGACATGCAAATATGTGTCTGGTTCACAGGGTGACTATAATACATTACATGACAGTTTGTAGTGTGGTAGTGCTATGCCATGAAAGGTGCTCTATGCTGGCATGTGTCCTAAGTACATATCAAATTGTTAGCACCTTTGTTCCATGATGTTAGATTGTTGGTAGTGTTGCTGACTGACAGGTGTCTCTCAGGTATTTTTCTGTTTCTGTTCCAGGGGTCTAAGTGGCTATGCTGTGGAGAACTGGTGCCAATACAGCAGCTCAGGATGGCATGGTAGTAATGCAGAAATGTGATATCAGCAAGGTATGGCTATATATGTGCATGGTTACCTAGGTGTGAATGTGTAGAACAGTGTGTCAATGACAATTGGGGCAGACAGCATACTATTGCATGTATACCCTGTGTCAAGGCATGCTATCCTTGCTACATGTCACCTGGGTATTTGGTACCTACAGATGTAGGTGGTGGCAGATAGCATTTATGCACAGGTAGATGTGGGTTATTTAGGGCCAGCAACTACTCACAGGGCCTTAAAAGATATAAGCATTGCACACACATAGGCAAGACAGACACACTGCTACAAGGGGATATGTTTACACACACACACACACACACACACACACACACACACACACACACACACACACACACACACACACACACACACACACACACACACACACACACACACACACACACACACACACACACACACACACACACACACACACACACACACACACACACACACACACACACACACACACACAGAGTTGCTGTTGTTGAAATTAGAACCCTGACCTATCTAGCTGTATATAATATAGTGCTGTTTTTGGAGAGTGTTTGCCAGTGCTTCTAAGGTGGATGACATCAGTAGTCCCTGTAAAGGAGGCTTATGGGGGTTGACAGGTAACCACATGGCCTTAAAATGTATAACCATTGCACACACACTCCCAGAGTTGCCATTATTGAGATTAGAATCCCTAGCTGTGTAGATGTACATATTACAGTGCTATGTACTTATTGCATGTGGCACCAAGCTTTTTTGTTCTGAAAGTGTCTGCCAGTGCTTCTAAGGTGGATGACATCATCAGGGCCTGTAAAGGAGGACCATGGGGGGTTGACAGGTAGCCATAGGGCCTTAAAATGTAAACAATTATACACACATAGGCAAGACAGATGCACTGCTGCAAGAGTATGTGCTTACACACACTCACACAGTTGCCGTTGTTGAGATTAAAACCCGCTACCTATCTCATTGTATATACTATAGTGCTACGTACTTATCACATGCATCACAGAGCTTATGTGTTTCAGGAGTGTCTGCCAGTGCTGTTAAGGTGAATGACATCAGTGGGCCCTGTAAAGGAGGCAAATTGGGGGGGGTTAACAGGTAGGCACAGGGCCTTAAAATGTATGATCATTGCACACTGTTGCAAGGGAATATATTTATACACACTCATAGAATTGTCCTTTCAAAGATTAGATTAGATCCCCTACCTATCTAGTTGTATATACTATAGTGTTACATACATATCACATGTGCCACAGAGCTTATGCATTTTGAAAGTGTCTGCCAGTGCTTTTAAGGTGGATGACATCAGCAGCTGTTGATAGGGAGGCCACTGTTGTGGAGGACACTAGTCCCAGGGCCATGAAATGATTAACCATTGCACAGACATAGGCCTGATGAGCATGTCTATACTGTTGTATGGGGAATATCTATATACACACAGAGAAGATGGCTGATGTGAGATTAGAACCCCTACATAATTACTATTATACACTACAGCTCATAGTGCTAGCTGCACATGCCACTGGTTACAATCAGCATACAAGCGGCTGCAGCACTACATCACTCTTTATGTCTCTCTCTCTCTATATATAAATATATATATATATATATATATATATATATATATATATATATATATATATATATATTACCTCTATATATGTATCTATATATATATATATATATATATATATATGTGTGTGTGTGTGTGCCACACATACTGATAGATAAGGGTAATCATGTCTGATGGGGATAGGGAGACACACGTATGCATAGCTGTCTATATGCACAGAGATATATTCACATCTCAGTTCTCTAGGCAGATGAGGCATCAGACATAGGGTGAAATTAGTTAAGTGTAGGAGCATGCGCAGTGTGATGGTCAGTACTTACAAGGTGTCTTCAGGCCAGACCTACCTGTACTCCTGTCCGGGATTTTGTGTGCAACAGCCAATTGGCTGCTGCACTTGATTCAACAGTCAAGCACCTCCCTGATATAATGGCCAAGGGAATCACTGGCTGTGTGCTGACCATAATATATGACTCAAATCTAGGGTGTGTACAGATTGTAATAGACTGTACAGGGTTTTGCATCATAAGTTTGGTACGTTTTACATAGCATTGTGATTTTCTGGTACATCAGTGGCAAATCATTATAGACTGATGTTAGGAACTTCCAAACAACAATAGTTCAACAACAATAGTCCAAACATATAAAGCACAACAAACATCCCGGTATGACCAAATAAAGTTTCGTATGAATCAATAAAGCACTCTAGCACCTCAGCTTAACATAAGCCTTCAAGAGTATTTTCATCATTAACAAACCCTTCTATTTATACCCCACAGTTGCCAATCAAACAATTATACATTAAAATAATTGATAATTATACATTTAAAACACTCCAAATGTTTAAAGATGCACATTATACAACACTCTAAATAACACACTTCCAACAGCAGTCTGTATTAAGACCCCCTGTGGAATCAAAGTACCATATTTCAAAATAAAATGTGTTTCCTTATATAACAACAAATTTCTTATATAATCACTATCCCCCTCTCCTTGTACCTCTTCTAAAATAGTCGCCGTTAAACCTACACAATCACTATTGTGGTACAATTTAAAATGCTGGGCTAAAGGACTCTCTGTTTTACCTAACCTAATGTCCCTTAGATGTTCTAATAATCTATTTTTAAACATTCCCCGGGATTCATGAAGCTCGGCGCAAGGCCGGTGTAAGGCTTGCGCCGGCGGTGCAGTGAATAGTCGGCGTAGCAGTGCCATATGCATAGTAATGAGTGCGCCGCACAGACACGTGCGTAGGGCACGTGAGCGAGCCCAAGTAGGATGCGTCCGGAGGCGTGGCCAAGCCGGCAGGCGATGAGCAACCTAAAGTGCTGACTTCCACAGGCCGCCCGTAATAGTAACCGCACCAGCCAGGGCCCGTGGAGAATGAAACGTACGCAGACTATGCAACATAGTACCCGTCCCAACAAATCGGAGAACCAAACATCAACCCACGAAGCCCTAAGTGTACCCGTCCAAGGAACAAAGGATACGCGTAATACCGTGTCCGTCCCGCAATGCACTGTCAGTGGGCATACCCAGTGAAGGTGTACCGCAGCATGTCAGCGCGCCGCACCGACATAGAAGTAGCGACATGGGCATGGTCACCAGCAGTAGTGAGAGTACACAGCCGGGTAGCCGCGTCGATATAACAACAAGAAGGAAACAAGATACCCTAAACACAGGCAAACATGTGCATAGCAACATGTACCACACCCAGCAACGTGCTCATCACATACACATAGGATGGCGTATGTCTAAGCATAATATCCAGAAGCAGAACTCATGCATGCAAATGTAATACACAATAGCCCCATCATAGCATGTATCCCGCACCCATGTACAACCGTGCACCCAACCCAGCTAGCAGCCTTGCGCAGCTACACACCTACACACAATGGGCATACCTGAAATGTGGTAAAAGTATTGTCTTAGGCAGTGCCACGCGGGCAAATATGTACCTCACATGTTAACAACCCACCTCAGGTACAGATATGCAAATGGCTGCATGTGAATGTGTCGGCAGAATGTGTACATCCCACATGTGGTATGGACCTGTCGAAACTCCATAGGCGTGCACACGCCACGGTGCACATAACTGTACACATCTGGACAAGGCGGTATGTTCAACCACCGTACCGATGATTAGCTATGCAGACATGTCAAACACAACACATATAGCAGAACATCTGCCTACCAAACAGGACGCCCTAACAGGGTGCCACAGGCACAGAAGGGGAAGGTGGGAGAGTGTTGAGAGTAGCGTTGCCGGACGGCCAAACACCCACGGCCAACGCAAAGGACGGAATTACATGCATATGCCCGGATGGATGGGTATGTCATAGCATGGGAATAGGCCAAGCCAACCACCATAATAGCCATGTGTACCACATACAAACAGCCAGTAACACGCAGTAGTAATGCATGAAGGCATACACAACTGTGGGAATAGCACAGGACATATGGCACGTGCCAAGTGTAGATGCATGACACAAAACTCCAGGATGGGGCCCCCTGCAAAGAGGAACATGTGCCAACCCCACCTCCCACAGATGTACCGGCAGTGAAAACACATGCCAAACACACACCAATACTACCGTCCATCCCACGACCGCAACGGAGGCTGGTCAAAGACCACCATGACGCCCGCACAAACAGGGACACGTGTAACCGTTGCCTTAACACCCCCCCATAGGCCAAAGAATAACAGAATGGACATATGCATGTAATGCTGTGAAGGATGTGTGGTAGTCCTCAGTATCACAGAGGTAGGGACACAGATACACAGTAATCAACCGTGACGTATGTGCACTGTAGACAGCATACCTGCAGGTAATACAGAGGTCAATCACGTGCCACAGAAATATACACATGAGAAAGAGGATAGGGGATAGGCAAGTGTGAATGGGACAAACTATGAACATAGGTTCATAGGTCCATAGGTACAGAGTAGGCTATCTACCCAAGGTCAGCCATAACCCTAGGCCAGAGTTAGGATTCCTTTGCCAACCCTTCGGTCCGGAGATAAAATGCCTATTATATTGCTGTACCTCTGTCAAGCAATGACAATGATGTAATCCCTGGTGTATATCTGCAATCCCCCATCCAACGGACAAGATCCCCCTCGAACAAGGCTAGCAAGGTTCTCTGCCTCACATGTACTGTGATGTAGATCCACAGCATAGTGAGTGTCTGGGTGACGTATGTGTCACTCCAACACATCCTATTAATGACCGTGTCAAGGTTCACGTCACCTGCCCTTGTGGTTCCGAGGGATGTAGATCCAGTAGGTGAAGCATAGTCATCAAATATGGGTCGACATGGCCTCGTATGTCAGGCACAGGTCAACACCGAACAAGAGGTATGTGACTGAATGGAGCAGGAGTCCTAACAGTGGGCAGCATAACACAAATCCTGACACCCTGCATCTGTCTGACGATTAACCTATGGGGCCTTCCCAGCTGCTGTAGGTGTCGGGTCAGATACCCTCTGAATGGGGCAATGTACTCAATCATAGGTGTAACACGTAATGAGTACAAGGAGACGATGACCTACCCTGATCTAGATGTGAATTCCTGCACGATCAGGTGGGCAATGTAGAAGTTCTACCGAACCACGATAGCAATGTGTGTGTCGAACGAATGGTGACCGACAACCTGGGTCCCCAGATCCCTGGTAATTACCCCCGTGCTCAGTGGACTGCCACCCATATGCCAGACAGGGGTGACCTCGTTCTTCCCGACGGGTATGACTATGCATTACCTGGCATTTAGCTGTAGGCCATGTCCCTGACAGCAGATATACATATCTGGGAGGCCCCTTTGAAGGATATCTGTGTCAAATGTCCGTCCCACTATGGCACCCGGTTCGCAGTCATCTACAAACAATGTCAGCCATAACACCCCTGTGTGTGCTTGTACTGTGGAAATGTAGATGTAGAAAAAGAGTGGACCCAGGGCAGAACCCCGTAGGACACCGCCTGTGACAGGCAGTAAGTCCGACATGCTGCCAGCAACTATGACCGCGTGGGTCGTGTCACCTAGCCAGTTTGCAACCCATCCTGCGATGTACGTGTTCACATCCAAGCCGATGGGTTTATCAATGATACCCGAGGGGGGTATTGTGTTGAAGGCCTTTGCCAGGTCGAGGTAGGCTGTATGGACTGCAAGACCCCCATCAATGGCCTCAGTGACTGTCCCTAAAACGTCAACCAGGATTTAAACGCATGAACCGCCCCTGACCAAGCCAAACTGGGTTGGATGCAAAGTATGCAGGTCCCCTATGTCGTCATCTACGGGCCACAGTATGATCCCTCCCCATGTCTTTGCAGATAAGTCTTCTCATGGTAATGGGACAGTAATAACCAGGGTCAGTGGAGGCACTGGCCCTGTGAAGTGGGACTACAGTTGCCGTGCGACACAACTTGGGTACGTTACCCGAGGTGAGGCTAAGAATAAACAGCTGTCCTAACTGTGGGTCTAATTCCTCAATGAGATCACGGAGTACACAGTCGGGACACCAGCTGGTCCCATGGATGCTGTGTTCACTACCCTGGAGAGAGCATGTCCCACCCGTGCGTTACAGAACATTTGGGGACCACAAACCGCTGGTACAGACATCTCTCCATGTGGGGGGAGGGGGTGGAGATGTCTTCACCGAACCTGTCAGCCCGTATGTTGGCAATGTGTGTATGTTCAGTAAACTCCACATCATTGTGAACCCAGTCAGAGCATATGTGTGAGTTACCTCCCAGGTGTCCAGCATAGCAAATGAAGGCTGTATGATTGTCTGCCGAGTCCTTGGAGATATATCTGTGGAACCTGCCCCGGACTATGTCATGACAGCCTGTAGCTCTTCACATATAATGAGCAAGGGTGTCATACCTCACAAGGTGTCTGCTCTGCCTTGTAGTAGCCACCTCCTCTCGTTGTACAGCTTGTGTATGTCTGGGGTACACCACACTGGATGCTTGGTATTGGTACAATGAACCACAGTTGGGTAAGGGAATGCCTGATCCATGCAGTCCTGTAGGTACCGGTAGAAGGCATATGTAAGTGATGCAGTGGCTTGAGTACTGTTGACCACTGGCTCAGGGTCCTTAAAGGAGACCACAGTAGTGTTCAGAATTGTGAATTTGGCCTTTGAGAAAGCCATGTGTATGGTAACCGGCAACACCCACAGCAACGTATGTCAATAGCAGAAGCCATTGTTCAAATAACATAGATTAACGTCGGTATTACAATATGTATTATTATACATGTATTGACACATGTCTGCTAATTACACTTGCAAATGGCCGGTAAGACCGGGCCAAAGTGCCCGTGATTTACCTGGTATGGTGGTGTCATTCCGACAATAAAGTGGCGATACTTCCCTACTGGGACCTTTGGGGATTAATTAAAGTGGTTGTTAACCTGCATCATTGGATGTACACCATTTGGTTCCGGTTTTGGAAAACATGGTTTCCGTAGCACTACACACTATGGGTAGTCAAACAGACATCCGCGATTGGTGAACACACAGCAGCAGTCAAAACCACTGGCCACATGGACACAGTCCGACAAGCTCTACACTTTACATATGCACATTGGTGTACATTGTAGGACCCAAAAATTGCCCGTCAGACGGAATACCTGCCAGCCTTCATCGTCCAACCAGGAGAAGCGACAGTCGTGACCACGGCACAGCTAGACATATGCACCACCAGCGTGTTCAATGTTGATGACAACTGTCCATGAAATGCAGCACATATGCACAGAAATCCCCAGAGTTCCGAGTCCATAGAAGTGCGTCCACATCCCAGTCCCGCACACATGAAGGATGTGTAATGGGTACTGTCGAGTGTTGCAGCCAAGGGATCCTGGGTATGTAGAAACAGGGCTCGGTGTCGTTTGGCAGATAATCCGTTGTCCTGCCCCGTGGGAGGGATGTGGGCGTAGCACCTGCCTTACTCCCCACTAATAATGCAAAGCATCCACCGGAGAATGCTAAATGCAGGTGTGAAATGTGTACAGCCCTATACCAGTGTCCAGTAGGCAATTCTCATGGATGGACAAGCGTACGACTAAGATGGCACCCATACCTGCAAACCCGGTGGAATTACACAGCCGCAGTAAGGCATAACACAGGAAATACACATAGGGACTACAGTTGACATTCCCCATACAAAGTTGGATCGCCGTGCGAACACCGGCGTACACAGCACTCAATCTGCCGGCAACAAAATGGGGAGCACTCGCTACCATACTGTGGAACAGATGGGTGACCTGTGGAACACATACTAATGGCACACCAACAACGTCAACTAGGATATGTAAACTATGGCGTTCCCACCTATAAAGAAAACATGCTTCAATGAATACATAGGGGATCAACATGTTCTGGTGGTGTTATGTTGAAAATACAGTGACGGATATGTCCTATTGGGACATCTGAGGTTTATTTAAAGCAGTTGCTAACCTGCATCTTTGGATGTACACCATTTGTTCACAGTTCTAAAACACCTGGTTTACGTAGCACCACGTAGAATGGGTAGTCAAACAGACATCCGCGATTGGGGAACATACAGCAGCAGTCAAAAACAATGGCCAGTTGGACACAGTCCAGCAACATCTAACTTTACATATGCACATTGGTGTCCATTGTAGGACCCAAAAATTTCTCCTAACAGAATTCCATCCAGCCGTTTCCGACCACCAGATGATGCGATAGCCGTGACTACAGCACAGTTAGACATATGCACCACCAGCGTGTTTAAGGTTGATGACAGGTGTCCATGTAATGCAGGACATATGAACAGAAATCCCCAGATCGACGTGTCCATACATGTGCGTCCACATCCCAGTCCTGCACACATGAAGGATGTGTAATGGGTACTGTCGAGGGTTGCAGCCATGGGATCTTGGGTATGCAGAAATGGGGCTCGGTGTTGTTTGGCAGATAAGCTGTTGTCCCACCCCGTGGGAGTGATGTGGGTGTAGCACATGACCTACTCCCCACTAATAATGCAAAGCATCCACCGGATAATGCTAAATGCAGGTGTGGAATGTGTACAGGCCATAACAGTGTCCAGTAGGCAATCCCCATGGATGGACAAGCCTACGACCAGGATGGCACCCATACCTGCAAGCCCAGTGGAATTACACAGCTGCAGTAAGGCATAACACAGGAAATGCAGATGGCAACTACAGTAGACACTCCCCATAGAAATCCAGACTGCCGTGTGAATACCGGCGTACACAGCACTCAATCTGCCAGCAACAACATGGGGATTACTCGCTGCCATACTGCGGAACAAATGGGCGACCAGTGGAACACATACCAATGGCACACCAACAACGTCAACTAGGAAGGTCTGGCGTTCCCGCTTATAAAGAACATCCTTCAATGAATCAATAGGGTCTACATGTTCTGGCTGTGTTATATTAACAATACAGTGGCGTATATGTCCTACTGGGCCTTCTGAGGATTACTTAAAGCAGTTGCCAACCTGCAGCATTACATTAACACCATTTGGGTTAATCGTAGTAAAACATGGGTTTCGTAGCACAACATAATATGTGTAGTCAAACACACATCCGCGATTGGGGAACATACAGCAGCGGTCAAAACCACTGGCCAGATGGACACAGTCCAACATGTTCTACACTTTACATATGCACATTGGTGTCCATTGTAGGACCCAAAAATTTATCCGACGCATAATGTCAACCGGCTGTGATCGAGACCCAGATGAAGTGACAGCCGTGACTACGGCACAGCTACATATATGCACCACCAGCGTGTTCAAGGTTGATGACAACTGTCCATGAAATGCAGGACATATGCACAGAAATCCCCAGATTGTCAAGTCCATAGATGTGCGTCCACATCCCATTCCCGCACACATGGAGGATGTGCAATGGGTACTGTCGAGGGTTGCAGCCATGGGATTGTGGGTATGCAGAAATGGGTGTCGGAGTTGATTGGCAGATGATCCGTTGTCCCGCCCCGTGTGAGGGATGTGGGTATGGCATATGCGTTACTCCGCACTAATAATGCAAATCATCCACCGGAGAATGCTAAATGCAGCTGTGAAATGTGTACATCCCTATACCAGTGTCCATTAGGCAGTTCCCAAGGATGGACAAATGTACGGCCAAGATGGCACCCATAACTGCAAACCTGGTGGAATCACACAGCTGTAGTAAGGCATAACACAGGGAATACAGATAGGGACTACAGTAGAGACTCCACATACAAAGTCAGACCACCGTGCGAATACCGGTGTACACAGCACTCAATCTGCCAGCAAGAGAATGGGGATCACTCGCTTCCATACCGCGGAACAAATGGGTGACCTGCGGAACACATACTAATGGCACACCAACAATGTCAACTAGGAAGGTTATAGGATGGTTAAGCTATGGCGCACCCACATATAAAGAACATCCTTCAATGAATTAATAGGATCTACATGTTTTGTTCATGTTAATTTGACAATACAGAGGCGGGAATGTCCCAATGGGATATCTGCGGATTAGTTAAAGCAATTGTTAGCCTGCATCATTGGAATTACACCATTTGGGTTCAGTGGCGGAAAACCCGGTTTACGTAGCACTACATAATATGGGTACTCAAGCAGACATCTGTGATTGCTGAACATACAGCAGCAGTCAAACCCACTGGCCAGATGGACACAGTCCAATAAGTTCTACACTTTACATATGCACATTGGTGTCCATTGTAGGACCCAAACATTTATCCGTACGCAATGTGAACCGGCTGCGATCGAGAGACCCAGATGAACTGACAGCCGTGACTACGGCACAGCTAGATATGTGCACCACCAGCGTGTTCAAGGTTGATGACAAGTGTCCATGAAATGCAGGACATATGAATAGGACTCCCCAGGTTGCCGAGTCCATAGACGTGCGTCCACATCCCATTCCCGCACACATGAAGGATGTGCAATGGGTACCGTCGAGGGTTGCAGACATGGGATCGTGGGTATGCAGAAATGGGGCTCGGTGTTGATTGGCAGATAATCCGTCGTACCGCCCCATGGGAGGGATGTGTGTATAGCACATGCCTTACCCCCCACCAATAATGCAATCATCCACCGGAAAATGCTAAATGCAGCTGTGAAATGTGTACAGCCCTATACCAGTGTCCAGTAGGCATTTCCCATGGACGGATAAATGTACGACCAAGATGGTCACCCATAACTGCAAACCCGGTGTAATTCCACAGCTGCAGTAAGGCATAACACAGAAAATACAGATAGGGACCACAGTACACACCCCCCATACAAAGCCAGACCGGCGTGCCAATACCGGCGTAGACAGCACTCAATCTGCCAGCAAGAAAATGGGGTTCACTCGCTTCCATACTGCGGAACAAATGGGCGATCTGCGGAACACATACTAATGGCACACCAACAACGTCAACTAGGAAGGTTATAGGATGGTCAAGCTATGGCGTACCCACATCTAAAGAACATCCTTCAATGAATTAATAGGATCCACATGTCATGGTGGTGTTATTTTGACAATACAGTGGCGGATATTTCGTATTGTGACTTCTGAGGATTATGTAAAGCAGTTGCTAACCTGCATCTTTGGATGTACACCATTCGGTTTCAGGTTTGAAAGACCTGGATGTCGTAGCACTACATAATATGTGTAGTCAAACACACACCCGCGATTGGGGAGCATACAGCAGCAGTCAAACCAACTGGCCAGATGGACACAGTCCAACAGGTTCTACACTTTACATATGCACATTGGTGTCCATTGTAGGACCCAAAAATTTAGCCCTATGCAAGATAAATGTGATGGAGGAAGCGACGCTGAAGGCGTAACAGCCATGACTACGGCACTGTTAGACATATGCACCACCAGCGTGTTTAAGGTTGATGACAGGTGTCCATGAAATGCAGAACATATGAGCAGAAATACCCATATGGCCGTGTCCATAGATAAAGGCCCACATCTCAGTCCCGCACACATGAAGAATGTATAATGGGTACCGTCGAGGGCTGCAGCCATGGGATCGTGGGTATGCAGAAATGGGGCTCGGTGTTGTTTGGCAGATAATCTGTTGTCCCGCCCCGTGGGAGGGATGTGGGTATAGCACATGCCTTATACCCCACCAATAATGACAATCATCCACCGGAAAATGCTAAATGCAGCTGTGAAATGGGTACAGCCCTACACCAGTGTCCAGTAGGCATTTCCCAAGGATGGACAAATGTACGGCCAAGATGGCACCCATAACTGCAAACCTGGTGGAATCACACAGCTGTAGTAAGGCAAAACACAGGGAATACAGATAGGGACTACAGTAGAGACTCCACATACAAAGTCAGACCGCCGTGTAATACCGGCGTACACAGCACTCAATCTGCCAGCAAGAGAATGGGGATCACTCGCTTCCATACCGCTGAACAAATGGGCCTATGAACACATACTAATGGCACACCAACAACGTCAACTAGGAAGGTTATAGGATGGTTAAGCTATGGCGTGCCCACATATAAAGAACATCCTTCAATGAATTAATAGGATCTACATGTTTTGTTCATGTTAATTTGACAATACAGAGGCGGAATGTCCCAATGGGATATCTGCGGATTAGTTAAAGCAATTGTTAGCCTGCATCATTGGAATTACACCATTTGGGTTCAGTGGCGGAAAACCCGGTTTACGTAGCACTACATAATATGGGTACTCAAACAGACATCCGTGATTGCTGAACATACAGCAGCAGTCAAACCCACTGGCCAGATGGACACAGTCCAATAAGTTCTACACTTTACATATGCACATTGGTGTCCATTGTAGGACCCAAAAATTTATCCGTACGCAATGTCAACCTGCTGCGATCGGGAGACCCAGATGAAGTGACAGCCATGACTACGGCACAGCTACATATATGCACCACCAGTGTGTTCAAGGTTGATGACAACTGTCCATGAAATGCAGGTGATATACACAGAAATCCCCAGATTGTCCAGTCCATAGAAGTGCGTCCACATCCCATTCCCACACACATGGAGGATGTGCAACGGGTACTGTCGAGGGTTGCAGCCATGGGATCGTGGGTATGCAGAAATGGGTCTCGGTGTTGATTGGCAGATGATCCATTGTCCCGCCCCGTGTGAGGGATGTGGGTATGGCATATGCGTTACTCCGCACTAATAATGCAAATCATCCACCAGAGAATGCTAAATGCAGCTGTGAAATGTGTACAGCCCTACACCAGTGTCCATTAGGCAGTTCCCATGGATGGACAAACGTACAGCCAAGATGGCACCCATAACTGCAAACCTGGTGGAATCACACAGCTGTAGTAAGGCAAAACACAGGGAATACAGATAGGGACTACAGTAGAGACTCCACATACAAAGTCAGACCGCCGTGTGAATACCGGCGTACACAGCACTCAATCTGCCAGCAAGGAAATGGGGATCACTCGCTTCCATACCGCGGAACAAATGGGCGACCTGCGGAACACATACTAATGGCACACCAACAACGTCAACTAGGAAAGTCATAGGATCCTTAAACTATGGCGTTCACGCTTATAAAAACATCCTTCAATGAATTAATAGGATCTACATGTTTTGGTTGTGTCATTTTGACAATACAGTGGTGGACATATCCTAATGGGACATCTGAGGATTACTTAAAGCATTTCCTAGCCTGCATCATTGGATTTACACCATCCGGTTTCAGTTTAGAATAACCTGGTTAACGTAGCACTACATAATATGGGTAGCAAGCAGACATCTGCGATTGGGGAACATACAGCAGCAGTCAAACCCACTAGCCAGATGGACACAGTCCAACAAGGTCTACACTGTACATATGCACAATGGTGTTCATAGTAGGACCCCAGAGATTCATCCATACGCAATGTCAACCAGCTGCGATTGAGAGACCCAGAAGAACTGACAGCCGTGACTGCAATTGCAGCCAGACATATGCACCCCAGCATGTTCAGGGGTTGATGACAACTGTCCACGGAATGCAGGACATATGAACAGATATTCCCAGATTGTAGAGTCCATAGAGGTGCGTCCACATCCCATTCCGCACATGCGGGATGTGTAATGGTACCGTCGAGGTTGCAGCCATGGGATCCTGGGTATGCAGAAACGGGGCTCGGTGTTGTTTGGCAGATAATACATTGTCCCGCATTGAGAGGGATGTGGGAGTAGCGTGCCTTACTCCCCACTGATTGTGCAAAGCATCCGGCTAATGCTAAATGCAGGTGTGAAATGTGTACTGCTCCATCCCAGTGTCCAGTACGCACTCGCTAGGGATGGACAGGCGTGGGACCAAGATGGCACCCATAACTGCAGTAACCTGGTGTAACACAGCTGCAGTGAGGCATAACACAGGAAATACAGATAGGGACTACAGTAGACACTCCCCATACAAAGCCAGACGCTGTCAGCGAATACCGGTACACAGCACTCAATCTGCCAGCACCAAATTGGGGGTCACATCGTTCCATACCCAGGCACAAAGGGGTGACCTGTGGAACACATACCAATGGCACAATATCAACGTCAGCTAGGAAAGCCATACGATGGTCAAACTATGGCGTTCCCACCAATGAAGAACATCCTTCAGTGAATTAATAGGATTAATGTCAATTGACCATGGAATACACCTAATCAACATCAAAGACCCGCTGGCACCTTATGGCACACAAACCAAGTCACACATAGGTAGATGAAACAGTCAACGTAGACATTTTGTCCATGACAGGTCACATATGGTATACAAAGGTTACTTCATAGACATGTAAGCTCTTTCACCCATAGGCTCCGTGAGACTTACACATAACATAGAAGCATCCAGGCTTTAAATATCCCCCCTTACACTTCCATTTGTTACTTTCTATGCAAACAATGAACATGTAACCACAGCATAGAAAGCACAGACGCAATGTTAACCACACACACATATGTTAACATCTCAGAAAGCATCCTATTAACACATGTATTATATGATATTGTACTATGCCGAATACTCATCAATCAAAGATCTAACAATGTATATGGAAGATATGCATAGCATATCACTGTAATACAGCGGTACAGAACTGAAAGAGTGGACAAATGTGTTAACTCTACATCTGTACCTAAACTACATTCCTGTTACGGGGGTTTGATCCACCTGCTTCTCAAAAGAGGCCTCATCAGTGTTCCATCGGTCAGCCCTGGTGTGTAGCCAACCCTCCACCTACTAATCCATCTAAATCCACATTCTATAGCATAGCTGATGAGGTCCCCCCTCTGGTATTATAACCTAGACATCGTAAAACACCGAATGTACACGTATGCCTTGTGATGTGCCCATAGCGACGTGGGCATCATACGCCAATCCTGCGGCTGCCCAGGGTGCCGCACTAGTAGGGCCACCTGTCTAGTAGGTGTGTCATGTAGGTATACCAAGATGGGGGCACCATGAGTTGTGGTGGGCGCCATGGAGCCCTACAGCCTAGGGCAGCAGTCCGATCTAAAAGGCGCTGCCGTAGGAGGGTAATACAGTCTGCAGGTATGTGCAGGCGTGCACATGAAACAGCGGTCCACAAGGATTACCCCGCAAATGACACCTGCACAGATGGCTATAGCGGGACACACACGGCCATGCATACAGCCTGGTAGACATACACACACCATAAATAGGCAGTACACAAAGATTGTATGCATTATGCAGGTACAGTGTCAGGACAGCAAGGATTAGCTGTCACCACGATATCCAGCAGATGTCTTTAGAATTGTTCTGGAATCGGGCGGTGCATGGACAATGAGTGGATATACAGCGTGCCACCAGTTATATGTGTCAGCCGTGCAAATGCTCGATACATGGGAAGACAGCTGTCCATGCTAGAGCAGCAATCGGGCACAACATAGATGCGTAGATATACAATGTGGGAATACAGGCAGACACATGTAGCAGGCCGTGGTATATTACAGCACCACCCACCACACCATAGCAGGGTGCACGTGGAGAATATGGAGTGCCAGCCACAGCAGGCACTGCAAGCAGTACGAGCTCGTCTCTGCATCCACAAACACAGGGATGGCAGGATATGAGTGTTCGTAAACCTCAAAGCCATACCTATGAACCCATGCAGCTGGGCAGCATGGGACACACACACACATGCCGAGCAGGTGGGTGAAAGAAGTCTGCAGGTATGTGCAGACGTGCACATGAAACAGCGTCCACAAGGATTACCCATGGTGATTGTACACACCCCACAGATGTATACCCTAACGATGCCACAAGCGTGCCTTTGGGTATGGAATGGCATTTCACGTGGACCACCAGACACACCACCGTTAGAGGGCAAGTAATACACATGTACAGGTGGGTAATAGTGTCAGGACAGCATCGATAAAGGAATGGCGGCTGATAGCCAAGGTATGTGTTCTTAGGCGTCTAAAAGCTTGTTCATCTGCAGAGGCGGCTGAGAAACACACCGCGCACAGGGAAGGGGCCAGGCCAAATGAGTGAACCCTACGCCTACCTACATGAAAGACAGCTCACTACAGCATGAAGCATTTACAAATCGCGCTACGAAGATTATTGAGCACAAGCGCTGTTAGATAGGACGGATGTACTGTGGTGGTGTCTAAGTGAATTGTACGTACACATCACCCGTCGAAGAGAATAGCTGGCAATAGCCAAGGTATGTGTTCTTGGCGATCTAAAAATGCATGTTCATCTGCAGAGGCAGCTGGAAACACACACACACAAAGGCCTCACACACACACACACAGAGAAGGGCGGCAGGATAAGGAGTGTTCTGCTAAACCTCAATGCCATACCTACATGAACTCCCACTGCAGCATGGAAGCATGGACACACACAGCCACATGTAGGCAGGTATGGTGATTGACTACACCCCTACATAACCTAATCCCCCACAAAACGTATTACAGAGATGGAATGCTACCGCGGGATTACTGAGCACAAGCTGTCAGAGCATACTTCTACAGGAGTGGGTGACATCACCCGTAGAGAATAGCTGGCAATAGCCAAGGTATGTGTTGCCGGCGTCTAAAAGCATGTTCATCTGCAGAGGGCAGTTGGGGAAACACACACACACACACACACACGGAAGGGCGAGAGAGTCGAACCTACGCCTACCCATGCCGAACTCACCCCACTACAGCATGAAGCATTTACGGAAGAGCGGCGCTTACCGAAGATTACTGAGCACCGCTGCTGTATCAGAGGCATTACTTCTAGGCGGGTGACATCACCACGTAAGAGAATAGCTAGCAATAGCCCAAGGTATGTGCTGCAAGGCGTAAAAGCATGTTCATCGGCAGAGGCAGCTGGAAACACACACACACACACACACACACACACACACACACACACAGGGAAGGGGCGAGATTCGAACCTCATACTACCTACATGAACTCACTACAGCATGAAGCATCTACAGAGCGGCGCTACCAAAGATTACTGAGCACTGGCGCTGTCAGAGGCATAATTCTAGGCGGGTGACATCACCCGTAAGAGAATAGCTGGCAATAGCCAAGGTATGTGTTGCCATGGCGTCTAAAAGCATGTTCATCTGCAGAGGTAGCTGGAAACACACACACACGCACACACACACAGGGAAGGGCCGAGGGAATCCAGAACCTAAGCCTACCTGCTAATGAACTCACTACAGCATGAAGCATTTACAGGAATGCGCTTCTACGAGATTACTTGGAGCACAGTGCTGTCAGAGGCATACTTCTAAAGGCGGTGACATCACCACGTCAGAATGAATAGCTGGCAATAGCCAAGGTATGTGTGTTCTGAAGCGTCTAAAAGCATGTCTCATCTGCAGAGGCAGCTGAAACACACACAAACACACACACACACACACACACACACACACAAACAGGGCCAAGGAGCTCAGAACCTCCAGCCTACCTACATGAACTCACTCACAGCATGAAGCATTTACAGAGCAGCTGCGAGACATTACTGAGCACAGGTGCTGTCAGGAGGCATACTTCTAGGCGGTGACATCACAGAATAGAATAATGGCTAATAGCCAAGGTATGTGTTGCTAAGCATCTAAGCATGTTCATCTGCAGAGGCAGCTGGAAACACACACACACTCACACACACAGGGAAGGGCCGAGAGTCCGAATCCTATGCCTACCTACATGAATCAAGCTCCTTACAGCATGAAGCATTTACAGAGCAGCTACGAGATTACTGAGCACAGGCGCTGTCAGAGGCATACTTCTGGAGGTGGGTGACAATCTGTAGAGGCAATGCGGCCATGGGAATGAAGACATGTGCGCAGTCACAGCTGTTACCATCCCAAGGTGGCCTGCAGTAACGGATGCTGCGGTGAACCATAATGCTCCCATCATGCATGAACACGGGATGCACCACATGACAGTATACCCTTGCATGCTGCAGGATGTGCAATGTGGCATGACAGCCACATATGAGTCACCTGGATGGTCACCATGGCTATGCAGGATGTCATTGGCCATGGCTACATGCCTGTAGCAGACATCGGTGCCGACTGTGTTGTACCCGAAGGTGTACTGGCCATGCCTCTCACACCTGCGGTTGCAAAGGGAGACAGACATGCTCACGGGTATCAACGCTCGGTGGCGTGCACTGTACTGTGTGTCCATCTACACAGCTGCTTACTGGGCATGCTCAGACACAATCGGCACAGAGCATCAGCATACACATGGGACGGCATGGAGGCAGACTGTGGACCGTCGTGTGTCCAGCCACACAACAACCGGCCATGCCACAGGCGTGGCAGTTGTGAAGAAACAGGCATGCACCGGGTATCAATGCAGTCGCGGTGTGCACTGTACTGTGTGTCTATCTACACAGCTTCACTGGGCATGCTCAGACACTTAGAATCGGACAGACATGCATACACATGGGCGGCGGAGGCAGACTGTGGACCGTCGTGTGTCCAGCCACACAACAGCAACCGGCCATGCCACAGATGTGCAGTTGGAAACAGGCATGCACCGTATCAATGCAGTCGGGTGTGCACTGTACTGTGTCATCTACACAGCTGCTCCTGGGCATGCCAGACATCGGCACGAGCAGACATGCATACACTGGGCCGCATAGGCAGACTGTGGACTCTGTGTGTCAGCAACACGGCCGCCCAT